>NC_142500.1:19074180-19220856 GCF_965113065.1 Corylus avellana
AATGGTATTTAAAATTGCAGTCTACCCTTTATGATAGTATGTTTTAAAAAAGGTAAATATATTATAAATTCTTGAGTCAACCTGTAAAAACTATAAAATTCTTAAGTTTTTTTTTTTTTTTTTAAAAAAAATTTTTTACTCTCTAAGTTAATCGAAATGCTAAATAAATTTCCACCGTTAAATTTTCTCAAACTTGTGTAACACCCGTTAGTCCCAATCAATGCGCACAATTTTGTCACGCATAATAATTTTTTATTAATTTAATTTAAAAATTAAATCTAAAAAAAAAAATGAAGGGGCGGCCAGAAATCCACCCCCTTCCTCTGTGTTTTTGGATTTTTAAGTTTCGCATGGTTATGTGAGCATTTGTGGTCGTTTTGGGTTTGATTTTGACGGGTATTTCTCGTTTTGGTGATTGGTCGTTTCGCTTTCTCGGTGTTTGATATTTTTTAGTATTCTCTGTTTGGTTGCTGAGAATATGTTGGGAAAGAGACCGAAGCTAATGTATATGTTGTTTTGGATTGGTCAAATTTTATACTGTATATCTGAGTGGCAATTTACTGATTTTTGTTTCCTTGGGTTTCAGTGATGGGAAATTTTAGCATCCAAAATTTGAATTCCCTGATGGGGAATTTTCTTAGCATCCAAAATTTTGCCCAGCTTAACCAAGAATCAATGCATTTTGCTTGATTTAGAATTATGCAGACTTTTTGGGGCAATCCCATCTTAATTAACCCACTTGTTGTAATTGTATGAACCCAATTGCTTCTGGCAATGGCTTTTGCTCTCACTCAAACTCTCTTTACCTTTCTACTTCTTCTGTTACCGATTTCTGCCGTTGCTCAAACTAATGCCAACATTACTGTGGGAGATTCTCTCTTTGCAGCTAATAACTCTTCATGGCTTTCTTCTTCAAGTCATTACCTGTCAAAATCAAACCCAAAACCACCACAAATGCTCACATAACCATGCGAAAATTCAAAAACCCAAAAACACAGAGGAAGGGGTGGCTTTCCGGCCGCCCTTCAATTTTTTTTTTTTTTTTAAAGAAAATTATTTTATATTTAATTTTTAAATTAAATTAATAAAAAATTATTATGCTGATGTGGTAAAACAGTGCGTTTTGATTAGGTCTAACGGACGTTACACAAATTTGAGAAAATTTAACAGTGAAGATTTATTTGGCATTTCGATTAACCCAATGAGTAAAAAATCTTTGAAAAAAAAAAACTTAGAGATTTTAAAATCTTGACGGGTTGACTCAAGGGGTTATAATATATTTACTCTTTTAAAAAAACACCGCCTTGTCTACGATTTAAAAATATAATTTTTTTTACGTTTTCAAATCACAATATTTTAAAAATTTTACTCCCAAATGATACAATTTTTTCGATTTTATTTAAAATCGCACTTTTAATATGCAGAATTGTAAGGCCAAAAGGACTAAAAGAGAAAGAACAAATTGTGCATTGCTTATAGTCAGTTAAATATTAATATATTTTGAAAACTGATCACCCACCTAACATTAGTGGCCATTTTATTGTTTAATGACCTGGAAAATTAAATGAAATGGGGTTCTCTCTATTTCAAAACAAATAAAAATCAAGGATTCTAATTCATATGAGTTTGGCTTGTCTCGAGTGAAAAAAATTACTGCAGATTATCTAGTAAAAAAAAATTAACAATTAAGATTGTCTTTAATAAAAGAAAAAAATTAAAAAAAAAATACTGAAATTTTCCCTTAATCTTTCAATCTTAACCGTTCATCTTTTATAAGAGATTTTCAGTAATCTTTCCACCGAGCCACCTAGGCAAGCCAAACTTAACCCATATAAATTCAAATAAAAACTTCGTGGCCTTTTATTTTGAGTCACCAATATTAATTAAGAAATATATATTAGTCAGCTATCCTCACTGAACCTTGACAAATCTATTCATTGTGGATTCACATCAAGTAGTCCAATATGTACAAATGGAGTACAAATCCAAATCAAAGAAGATAATGGATCTTGCACAAAAGTCTAAAGGCATAAATCAAGGAAAAGGACTGCACAAATCAAGATATATGACTTTTCATAATAAATATTTTTCTCTTAAAAAACATTTCCCGTTGGAAACTTATTAATATATTAATATAATTCATCATCTTGTCTCCGCAGCATGTGAAAGCGTGAGAGAAAGTTCTCATGTTCTGCAAATTTTCTCACTTTAAATCCATCTAACATTTATGTTCTAATGTTGACCATTGACTATATATGTGGGTTGTTCTTCTCACACAATTAATTGGAATTTGGATCCTTACTAATCATTCAACTTGCGGATAGGTATGAGGAGAGAAGGGTAGCAATCAGTATAGTTAAGGGTCTCTTTAGAATTGAAAGCGTGAGAGAAAGTTCTATGTTCTGCAAATTTTTCCCCTTTATCTTCATCTAACATTTATGTTCTAATGTTAACCATTGACTATATATGTGGGTTGTTCTTCTCACACAATTAATTGGAATTTGGATCCTTACTAATCATTCAACTTGCGGATAGGTATGAGGAGAGAAGGGTAGCAATCAGTATAGTTAAGGGTCTCTTTAGAATTGAAAGCGTGAGAGAAAGTTCTATGTTCTGCAAATTTTCTCCCTTTATCTCCATCCAACATTTATGTTCTAATGTTGACCATTGACTATATATGTGGGTTTTTCTTCTCACACAATTAATTGGAATTTGGATCCTTAGTAATTATTCAACTTGCGGATAGGTATGAGGAGAGAAGGGTAGCAATCAGTATAGTTAAGGGTCTCTATAGAATTGAAAGCGTGAGAGAAAGTTCTATGTTCTGCAAATTTTCTCCCTTTATCTCCATCTAACATTTATGTTCTAATGTTGACCTTTAATTATATATGTGGGTTGTTTTTTCTCACACAATTAATTAGAATGTAGATCCTTACTAACCATTCAACTTGCTGATAGGTATGAGAATAGAAGAAAATAAAACTGTTAACAAACATAACTTTAAGCTACAGGCAACGACCTCGTGCGTGGGTCGTGGCCACATGGAAAACCCTCAGAATTAGTGAACAAGAATTAATTATTATGGATTGTACATATTGTTCCACCATACTCAAGTATACACATTGTGTGGTCTAATATAAGCCATTAACCTTATATCTATCCACATTTGAATTTTTGAGGTTAGAATTTTTTTTAATAAAAAAGAAAGGTACATGGGATATGATTAACATTATTCTTCTCTTCTATCTCTTTCATTCTTTTTTTTTTTTTTTTTTTGAGAACTGAATATAATTTATTGATAAGAGCCTTGCTCAGCAATAACACGTGGTAAAATGCTAGAAGGAAAATCTGCCACCCACAGTTTTTCAGATGACAAATGTAAAGCCAACTTAGCCAAACTATCAGCCACCTCATTGACACAACGGGGAATGTGTTCAACTTTCCAAGCTTGGAACTGCAACAAATGGGTCTTCATAGCCTCCATTACCAATCCGAAACTCCCCATCCAAGTCCCGCTCCTGTTAAGACGCTGCACAATCGCCAAAGCATCTCCTTCAAGAATAATCTTGTGCCAATCCAGATTGCTTGCCACCATCACTGCTCGACTTGCTGCCAAAGCCTCCGCCGTAGTAGGATCTTGTATGAACGCCTTCGTGTCACAATACATCGCCAACACCTCGCCCCTATGATTCCTCGCCACTACGCCCAGACCCACTCTCTTCGTCTCCTTTTCCACAGCAGCATCCCAGTTGAGTTTGATATAGCCCTCCGGAGGAGCCTTCCACATCAACACAGGATTTTGAGCAGGTAATTGTTCTGGTGCAGCTTCTTTTACTCTTTGGGATCCAGCCGCTTCATAGAACTCTATCTGTTCCCTTGCTTGTCGAAGAACCATGGACGGAGTGGACAGAGCTTCACCATGAACCACCCTATTTCGTCGGAACCAAAGCAACCAAAGCTATCTCTTTCATTCTTTCTCACGCATGCTCTCCCCAAACCCACTAAAAAAAAAAACTTCATTCCAGCTCTCTATTAGGAAAATACAAATTTTAAAAATATGACCGTTAAGAAAATACAAATATATATAGATGATGAATTGTTTGATAAAAAATTTTAAAAATACTTTTTGAAAAGGCGGGAAGGGGCGACCGGTGTAATTTTTTCCCTTGGACGTGATTATCGGGGTTCCCATCCGCTGTGGAATGTTCGGTTTGAACTATAACTACTACTTGAGAAGGCGAGTCCATCACCACAGCTCCATCAAAGTGTAAGTTAGTAAAGCCCCTTCTTAGTAGCATCTAGTTCGCGGACTACTACCGCAAGTGGGTTCGAACCCGTGACCACTAGAAAGAAAGGATGGGAAAATTGAACATTATCCTCGGCTGCTTTATCAACTCAATTACCACCTTGGTGGTCTTTGTAAACACTTAAATGCATGCATGATGTTTTTGTCAATTGTTGAAGAAATTGTGGATTCACATCAAGTAGTCCAAGGTACAAATTGAGTACAAATCCAAATCAAAGAAAATAATGGATCTTGCACAAAAGTCTAAAGACATAAATCAAGGAAAAAGACTGCACAAATCAAGATATATGACTTTTCATAATAAATAATATTTCCTGTTGGAAATTTATTAATATATTAATATATATAATTCATCATCTTGTCTCCGCAGCATGTGAAAGCGTGAGACAGTTTTCATATTCTGCAAATTTTCTTCCTTTATCTCCATCCAACATTTATATTTTAATGTTGACCTTTGATTATATATGTGGGTTATTTTTCTCACACATTAATTGTTTCCTTACCAACCATACAACTTTCTAGATAGGTACGAGAGAGAGAGAGAGAGAGTCAGCAATCAATATATTTAGGGGTCTATTTGAAATTGCGTTAAATAATTTAAAAAGTGTTTTTAGTACTTACAAGATTGTGGTTTGATAAAAAAATTCTAAAAATACTTTTCGACTTCAATAAAAATAAAATCTTTAGTCAAAAAGTAATTTTTTAACACTCAATTTACTTTCCATTGCATATATACAAGTGGTCTATGTTATATCCACTCGGCCCTAGAATGGAATCTTTAGAGATTTTTTTTAATGCCATGCAGAGTGGGAATGGGGCTAGCCTTCTTGTTTGGTATCTAGGAAAGTTACCCATATCTCGTTTTTTAGGAAGAAAAGTTATCCATAAATTTACATTAATTAAGAAGCAGCATAAGTGCTTGCAATATGTTAATCAATTGAAAACAAGGTTTAAAACAAAACAACAAATGTTTAGGTGGTTTATTTAGTAAGTGTTTGGTGTCTAATTAAAATCAACCCAAAGTCAGCTGAAAGGAGTGATGAAACCATCCTCTTTGAATGGTTCAGCCAACAAACAACCCCTTAATTAAAAAAACCAAACAGTCCTTTTTTTATTTTTAGCCTTGTTGTCACCTGTGATTATTATGTCAGCCATTTATTTTTATTAAATGAATGGCCCCCCGAAAATTATTCCACCCCATGGAATACGTTGGGGTCTTAAAAGTCCTTGGAAAGTAGCAGCCTGTCTAACAAGACTGGGAAAGCGACCTTTTAGGAAGAAACGCAGAAACTCTATAAGAAGTCGACTTATTTGAACTTAGTAACTTACAGTGGTGGAAGGAATTTTATTCACATCAAGTAAAAATAGGTTAAATTATATTTACCAGCATTAATTTTTTTATTTTCTTCTTAAACGGTGCAATTTTGTACTAAGGTAAATTAATAGCTTTAATATAACTGAGACCCCTCACGTGCATTTTTTACAATATTAACGGTTAAATCTAATTCAGACCGCTAACTCAAAACAAAACGATAAGTTACATGAAATTGTAAGTACAAAAAGGCTGTAGTTTTAGAGGCAAAGTATAATTTACAGTAGAGATATTAATGACAATACTGAGATGCTAAGCCAAATTCAAGATATTAGAAGAACAAGATCTGAACGGTTACAACAAATTATTGTAATTTTTTTTAACAAAGCCTTGGTCAAATCCAAATTATAACATTTGACTTTCTTGGCTCTCCCTTTCTCTTACTCTCTCTGCTATAATAGAAATTGAATTGCAGATCAAAAAACATGGAAGAGTGGATGAGACGTGAAAGTCAAAAGGCAGGCATGGCAGCAAATCCCAAGCCGCGTCTTCTTTTCCTTCACCTTCTCTTGCTCTCCATACTTCCATTACAGACCACAGCATCACCAGAAACACAAGCAGAAGCTCTTGTCAAATGGAAAAACAGCCTCTCCCCTCTTCCCCCTCCCCATCCTCTCACTTCATGGTCCCTCCCCAACCTCAACAACCTCTGCAACTGGACAAGCATTGTCTGCGACCCAACCGGAACAGTCTCCGAGATAAACCTCAATGGAACACTGCCAAAGCTCAATGGAACACTGGCCCAGTTCAACTTCACTCCATTCCTTAACCTCACTCGCTTCGACCTCAGCCACAACAATCTCAGCGGACCAATACCTTCGGAGATTGGCCAGCTAACGGAGCTTCAGTACGTGAGTCTTCTCGACAACTATCTCAATGGGAAAATCCCATATCAGATTAACAATCTTCAAAAGGTATGGTACTTAGACCTTGGTTCAAACCTCTTACTAAGTCCTGACTGGTCTAAGTTTTCTGCCAAGCCTTTATTGACCCATCTTGCCTTTAATTACAATGAACTCGCTTTAGAGTTCCCAGGATTTATACTTGATTGTCGCAACTTGACCTTCTTAGATTTGTCCCAGAATAAGTTCAATGGAACAATACCAGAATCTTTATTTACCAATCTGGGCAAGCTTGAATACCTTAATCTTTTTGATAATTCATTCCAAGGACCATTGTCACCAAAAATTTCCCACCTTTCCAAGCTCAAATATCTTTTTCTAGGAGTAAACCAGTTCAGTGGTCTAATTCCTGAGGATATTGGAGTATTGTTCAATCTTCAAACTATAGAATTGTACAACAATTCATTGGAAGGGAGAATTCCTTCTTCAATAGGCCAACTCAAGCACCTCTCAAAACTTGATCTTAGAATGAATAGCTTGAATTCTACAATTCCTTCTGAGCTTGGGTTTTGTACAAACCTCACCTTCTTGGCCCTAGCTACAAATTCATTCACTGAGGAATTGCCTTTGTCCTTGGCCAACCTGACTAAAATTACAGAGTTGGGTTTATCTGGTAATTCTCTATCTGGTAGGATCTCATCGGATTTTCTCTCCAATTGGACCGAGTTATCCTCTTTACAACTTCAAGATAATCGTTTCACTGGAGAAATTCCACCGGAAATAGGCCTATTGACAAAGCTCCAAATACTTTATCTGTTTAATAATTCGCTTTCTGGCTCAATTCCATCCGAGGTTGGGAACTTGAAAGATTTGCCGGAAATTGACCTTTCACAAAACCATCTCTCTGGTCCGATTCCTCCTACAGTTTGGAACCTCACAAACCTTCAAGTCTTACAACTTTTCTCCAACAATCTCACTGGCACAATCCCACCAGATATTGGAAATATGACATCTCTGCAAACTCTTGATCTCAATTCTAACCAACTTGAAGGGGAGTTGCCAGACACCATTTCTCAGCTCGGTAATTTAACGACAATCTCTCTTTTCACCAATAACTTCTCGGGCACTATTCCGAGTGACTTTGGGAAGTATAATCCTCTAATTAGTGTTAGCTTCTCCAACAACAGCTTCTCTGGAGAATTGCCACCTGAATTGTGCAGCAGCTTTGCTCTTGAAGTTTTCACAGTGAATAGCAACAACTTCACAGGGCCATTGCCAGAGTGCTTGAGAAATTGCTCGAAACTAAATAGAGTGCGGTTTGATGGGAACCGATTCAATGGAAACATTACAAATGCTTTTGGAGTTCATCCAAATCTGAGTCTCATTTATCTTAGTGACAATCAATTTGTTGGTGAAATCTCAGCGAAATGGGGAGAATGTGAATCTCTCACCGATTTGCAGATGTACAGAAATAGAATTTCAGGAAAAATCCCAGTAGAGCTTGGAAAGTTGACTAAACTGCAGGTTTTAAATCTGGACTCCAACCAATTGTTCGGGGAAATTCCAACCGTACTTGGAAATCTAAGCCTGCTGTTGAAGCTCAATCTGAGTAGGAACCATTTGATGGGAGAGATCCCTCGAAGTCTAGGCAATTTGAATGAGCTTAGCCATCTTGATTTGTCTAGAAACAGTCTGGCTGGGAACATACCAAAAGAACTTGGGAATTGTGGTAAATTATTGAGCTTGGACTTGAGCAACAACAACCTGTTAGGTGAAATACCATCCGAGCTCGGTAACTTAATGGAATTGCAGTCATTGTTGGACCTCAGCAGCAATAGACTCTCAGGAAACATTCCTCAAAACCTTGCAAAGCTTTCAAAATTGGAGAGTTTGAATGTGTCACATAACCAACTTTCAGGGGAAATCCCTTCATCATTTAGCACCAACTTGGTTAGTCTACGCAACAGCTCCATCGATTTTTCTTACAACAATTTAACAGGTCCGATCCCGACAGGTATAGTTTTCAAAGATGTACCTGCAAAAGCTTATGTTGGAAACTCAGGTTTGTGTGGAAAGGTAGAAGGACTAACTCCTTGTTACACAAATTCTAGAAAGAAAAAACATTCTAATAGAACACTATTGATTGTCCTCATTCCTGTTTGTGGCCTATTACTGCTTGCAACCATTGTTGCCGGAATCATAATATGTTACTGGAAGATGAAACCCCTTGATGAAGAAAGCAGAACACTTGGAGAGTATGATGAGAAGTCTGAGTCACTGATATGGGAAAGAGAAGGTAAATTTACATTCGGGGATATCGTGAAGGCCACAGAAAACTTCCATGAGAAATACTGCATCGGAAAAGGAGGCTTTGGAAGTGTTTACAAAGCTGAATTGAAAACAGGTCAGATTGTTGCAGTTAAAAGGCTTAACATGTCAGACTCCAGTGACATCTCAGCAGCCAATCGCAAGAGTTTTGAGAATGAGATTCGTATGTTGACAGAAGTCAGGCACCGCAATATCATTAAGCTTTATGGGTTCTGTTCCATTAGGGGATGCATGTACTTGGTTTATGAATATGTAGAGAAAGGTAGTTTGGGAAATGTATTGTATGGGGTGGAAGGGAAAGCAAAACTGGACTGGGGTAGAAGGGTGAACATCGTGCAAGGTATGGCTCATGCAATTGCATACTTGCACCATGATTGCACTCCTCCAATTGTGCACCGAGACATAACTGTGAACAACATCTTACTGGAGTCAGAGTTCGAACCGCGACTCGCAGATTTTGGCATTGCAAGATTGTTGAGTTCAAATACAACTAACTGGACAACAATTGCTGGGTCTTATGGCTACATGGCTCCAGGTAAGCTAACAATCTAGTTTTTGCATTTTTTTGTATTACTCATTTCAGATTTTTGTCTTAGGATAGACATTTTTCCTATAATAATTATGAAAATAGTTTTCTTTTAAAAAAAAAAGAAAAAAAAAGAAAAGAAAAGGTATTTGTTTGAGTAATGGAGTAGGATTGGGGTCCTTGAAATTCCCTACCTGAATTTCTTAGAATTTTGACAAGAAATTTCAGAGGATCATCATTCAGTGGAGCATGAGAAACCCTTTAAAGGAGAAATAATTTCTCATTTTAAGATGTGTTTATCTTGTCCTTAAACGGATGTTTATTTTGTTTAATGGTTGTGCAGAGCTTGCGTTTACAATGCGAATAACAGACAAATGCGACGTTTATAGCTTCGGAGTGGTGGCATTAGAAGTTATGATGGGCAAGCACCCAAGGGAGCTTCTATCTTCCCTGTCATCATCCAAATCAACAAAAGCAACACCAATTGCAGATGGTGCAGAATTTCTTCTAAAGGATGTGCTAGACCAAGGACTCTCACAACCCAAAGGCCAAATTGCGCAGGAGGTTGCATTTGTGGTGACAATGGCCTTACATTGCGTGAGTGACACACCAGAATCACGACCCACCATGCGTTTTGTGGCACAAGAACTCTCAGCTCGAACCCAAGCTTGCAATTCCTACCCAATGGACACGATGACCATTAGCAAGCTCACAAGCTTTTAGAAATAGAACAAATTGGCATTCTAGTTGCACCTAGTAAATAAAAATGTTGGACCTTGAGGTTCCATGTATACTAATAGTCTAATATAATCTTTTATATTTCTGAATAATCTTTAGGGCTGATGTCCAGTTGAGGACTAGGGACAACAATCTTTAACCCTAATAGTAGTACTCTTTTGCCATATGAGTTCCTTCTTATGATTCGTATATTTCTTCTGTGAGTAATTAAAAACCATATTTTTATCTCATTACAATCTTACCCAGCTGACATGGTAGTGCCAATCAACCCCAACATGTCAATAGGGCGAAATAATAGTGAGATAAAAGTTTAATTTATAGTATTACTCTCATCCCTTAGTATTTCATGTACATAATCTAATTTTTACTATAAATATTTTTACCTGCCATTATCAGCTGAGTTTAAGATGTTCTAAGTTTTAGCAAGTAGCCTATTAGAATATACTCGAGTAAAGAGAAAACTTAGTCCTATATTGAAAATATATCATAGATATGAGCGTCGTATTTAAACCCATCATTTTCGTTTCAAGTAGAATAGAAAGTAATTATCTCATGGTATAAAATAAATTTTACAAATTTAATTGCATATATGTTGTTACAAGATGAATACATTGCCACGTATTTACAATCTTACAGTGCTTGATACAATGAAATAAAATTTAGACCAAGAGAGATGTTTCAATATGTTAATATTATAATCTCATTAAAAATACTTCCAATATGTTAATCTCTTCAATATACCCGAAGACTTTTTTTCTTCTACCTAACCATTTTCCCCCCAGTACTCAATCATATTAAATTAATTGTTTATGAACCGTCTTTCTCTTTTCCTTGGCACTGACTTTCTTTATTATGCTGTCGTCCTTTTCTTTTTTACTTTTTCTCCGGCAGCTCAAAACCTGACCTTTGAGTACGTGGAAATGTTGAAAAGTTGACTTTGACTAGTGGAATTTTTGGCTTCTAGATAACTTGCCAGCTTCCGAGGATGGTTCCTGGAAAGCATGCACAAGCCGACATGGCTGCTAGTGGGGACACTTCAATTAATTTGCATTTCCTCCAGTGACAATCAATTAACAAGTGACCACCAATCAAAACAACATAAACACAATTTAGATGGATAGAGGAGATACAACTTCTAATATGCCATATTCGCATACAATCAAGAGTTACATTAATTTGCTATGTCTTATCAAATATGGCCAATATATTTGCTACAATTCTTGTTTGTCCTCGTTACTTTTGCTGCTACTGCACAGGATCTAGATCTGCATAAATTGTGAGATGAACTACAACAGGATCGTCAACCTAAATGAAGAAATACTTATGAAAGATTTCACTCAACTGGATTTGCTCCTTCCAACTATACAGTTTAGTGGTCGAGTATCAGGGTACTAACTCAGAGGCTATCGAACTGCTGAAACCATAGGGCTTTATAGTTCTTTCTAGCTGCAACTTTAGAAGGGGTATAAATGTTTTTTTTTGGATTTGTTCAGTAATCTGTGTAGTGCATGGTGCATAGAATGGAAAGGCCGAATTTTTTTTTTTTTTTGATTGTGCTAGTTTAGTTAAAGCTATATACAAGGGGGACAGGATCTTTAACCCCCATCTCCAAGTTAGCAGATGTGGTAGTATGACTAAAAACCAAGGAAATTCATATAACTAAAAACCAACAACATCATACTGAACTGTGTTAGAACCAGCTTCTATGAAACTTGAACCTGCATAGATTTACTCCCAGCAAATGAAATTGATTCTCTGTCATGAGGCCTGGAGAGGGCTTCGTGCTCGCAACCTGAAGGAATGACAGGTTGAATGCTGCCTGGATTCAGTGGAAAAAGCGTTTTGTAGTAACCATCCATAATGGCCGAAAAATTGCAAGTTTCTGCAACCTTAGGAATCTGTTCATAATAGACATGCAACACTTAGTATACAGAAAAACTAAATCTTTAAGCTTGAGGAGTAACATACTTGAACAAAATTTTGGGCAGCAAAATCCTGTATCAGTAGACTATATAGTACAATTACAGTCTCATCTGAGAGGTGTTTGCAAGTAGTATTTCCCTGTTAGTCCATTGTTGCAAAAGTAAAGGCATAATCTTTCTGCCTTCAATTTAAATAGTATTTCCCCTTCTTAATGGATAACAATTTGCCACCAATGGCAAATTCATTCCAGAGGGTATGTTTTTTTACTAGCTTTCTTCAAAAGCAGTATGCCACTTATGACAAATAACAACCCAAGAATTTGTTTAACCACCTACATACACTACAATCTATTATATATTCTCCCCATGGCCTCTCTACCTCAAAGTTTTTAATAGAGTTGCTATTCCATCTGGACAAATTTTTTCTCCAAATTAGGTTAAAGGAAACTCTTTCAACCTAGTCTATTAAACTAACATCAATTCTTATAGCATGTAATTCTCCCATGCATTTTTCTTACAAAAAAAATAAAAAAATTCTCTCATGCATTTTTAATAGAGCATGTAATTCTCATGTGCATTTTAAAAATGAATGGGAAAAATCACATGTTCTAAGGTCATATCCAACCCAGTTTGAAGGAAAAGTTTGTCGATTCTCACTTCCAAAGTAATAAAAATATAAATTCAACTTTTAGAGAAACATTTTACTTTGTTCCCTATCCCATGAATTCTAAGCCATTGAAGTAGAAGACAATACAATAGTTCTCTTTAGCAAGGCAAAAGTGGGTACCTGGTAAATGTCACGCATATAAGCATGAAGATTGGGATACTCAAGTAGCTTCTTCTTGGTGCACTTGAAGAGGACATTGTACACAATATCGAACCGAATCAAAGTAGTAAACAGGCATATATCTGCAAGGGTCAATGCATCTCCACACAAGTAGCGGAAACTACCCAAGTGATCATCTAACATCTCCAATGTACTGAACAACTCATTCACCACCGTATTGTATGCCTCTTGGCTTTGAGCAAACCCACATCTGCCAAATGCAATATCATAACACATTTACACATCGCAACAATCCAAGTACGTGACCATTCTCTTCCATCTAAAGAAAATTCCAATAGGACCTAAATAAATCAAGAATAATGCTACTCTTCACACTAATTTCATTCGTTTTAAATGACTCTTTTTCTTTTTTTTTAAGTAGCTCATGAAAAAACTGCTTAAAACATGTTATATCCGTCGGAATAAACTGAGTATGATAAATGAGTGTGAAAAGTAGTATTATTCATAAATCAATGAAAAATGCTTGGTACCTGCTTTTACTACAATCCCTTACAATCTTAAACGACAACCACTTACAAGCTCACGCCACAATATCTTAATAGTAAAAAATTAAGCAACAAAATTTGACATCATCTGAATTGTAAAAAACTCAAGCAACAAAATTTGACCCGTACATATCACATGGACTGCTACATCAGTTTGTATGGAGACTTTATAACAAAAGCTGCAGTATCATATCAGTTTGAAATGAGACTGTAGTAAAAGCTGGAATAGCTCTGGCAACGTTTCTTACCTATAAACCCCATTATTGACAGTGGGGTAAATTACGCGATTCCATTCCTCAATCTTTCCCTTCAATGGCTCCGGGGATAGATTTACACCTGGATTGCCTGCTATCCCGTTTAGTCCCGTATTGAACAATTCAATTATATCGTAACTCTCATTGCAGACCACCTCTTTGCTTTGCGCATCCCACAGCATTGGCACAGTGGACCGCCCATCATACCCTCCTCTCCTGAGCTTATAAACCTCTCTCAGATTCCGGCACCCATTGGCATAGTCCCGAGTGGGGACGAGGATATCCCTATCCGCGTATGGGATATCCTTGAATTCCCACGAGCCGTCAAGGCCTGGGGAGGCTATTGAGACGGTCACGGCCTCTTCGAGGCCCTTGAGGGCCCGGACTATGAGGGTCCGGTGAGCCCATGGGCACGGGAGGCCTACGTAGAGGTGAAGGGCGGTTGGGCTTTGGCGGGTAAAGCTGCTTGCACGGAATCTGGAGGCGGGTCTAGAGTAACTGCCGGAGGGATCGGAGGGGGCGAGCTGGGACATCATGAGCTGCCACGCGGAGTGCCAGGCGGTGCGGACGGTGGAGATTAGGAGTCCCGGCGGGAGGGATGGGCCCCAGAGGAGGTTGGTTATGGAGGTGAGGAGGGAAGGGTTTGAGGGTGGGGCTGGGGGTTTTTGGTTCAGGGACATTCTGGTGGCGCTGACGTGGCATGAGGTGGCAAGTTTGGGATTGGAGAGGTTGGTGGATTTCTTGGGTGGCGGTGGGATGGGGAGGAGGTGGGGGATGAGGAGGGAAGTGTTGGGCATTGGGTTCCTTCGGTTCGCCTGGAGAGTGGAGATGAACCAAAAAAAAAAATGTAAAAGATTTAATTCAGCTATTTGTGTTATTTTTTAAAATAAAATAATTGATAAGAATTTAGTTATAATTGTATTATGGAGAAATATAAAATATTTTTTTTAAAATTTATATTTCCTTTTTTTTTCGTAGAAATATTTTTGTCGCAAAATATAAGAGTTAATTTATCATTTTAAATAAAAAAAAGAAAAAAAAAAAGAAAAAAAAAAAAGAAAAAAAGAATTAAGATGGTTAATGGAGGCTAGGAGGAGTGTCCTAAAGACTTACACTCCTACACTTTTATTCTCACCTTCTTTTAAGTGGTTCTTACAATTAAATTTTGAGAATGATTATTACTGATTTTGATCCAATGTTATTTTAAAAGTCAAGAAGTATAAGAATAAAAGTGAGAGTATGGATATGGGTGTAAGAGTGTATGTAGTATTATTTCAAATATAAAACATTCTCTAAAACATGTTAATAAATCAACTCTAGTTTTATTTTATTTTATTTTATTTTTTGAAAAATATGGAGCTCTTACACTATAAAGCATAAATCTCTAAAAAATCATAACAAAAAACTATGAAGTTATAAAGTCATAAAAATGACTTCAGCCAATCTATGTATAATTACATTTAAGGAACATATATATCTACTTCGTGTAAACTAGATGTTGAACATGAGTAGCTCAAATGCAAAAAAAAAAAACATAAAAAAAAAAAAAAAAACAACAACTAGAAACTAAAAATTTGGTCATAAGAGTTAAGACTCCACACCGATCTACTCCATCCTCAACCCGAAAGCTAAGACAAACAAAATAAAAAACAAAAACTCCACAAGCAGAAGCAGAAGAGGAAAAGCACAGAATTTTGAAAAACACGCCATGGCCGAAAAAGACGATCAGATCTAAGGTTGAGCAAAGACAAAAATAAAAAACAACTAGAAACTAAAAATTCAGCCATGAGAATTAAGCCACCACACTGATTTACTCCATCCTCAACCCAAAGGCCAGGACAAACAAAAAAAAAAAAACAAAAACTCCACAAGCAGCAGCGGAAGAACACAGCATCGTAGACATCCTTAGGAAGACATGATTTGGCCGAAGAAGACGATCAGATCTAAAGTTGAAGAGACTAGATCTAGATCTACAAACTAATTCTAAAGCAACCTGACAGAAATAGAGACCGATAAAACCTACAAAAAATACACCGAGCACTACTATCGTGCAAAGGGAGGAGAGAAGATTTACATCTAGAACTTTCTTCCTCTTAAAATTCTTCTTGATGTTGTCTAAAAGAAAAGAGAGGACAAATCAACTCTAGTTAAAAAAGAGTAATGTTACAGAGTTATATATTTACATTTTTATCTAATAATTATCACTTAATGTTTACGTAACACTTCTAATTAACTTTCCAATTTTATTTTCTCTGTTGAGGGCTGGAAAACCAGGAAGCCTACAGCAAGCACCTTCTATTTTCTCTGTGCATTTTTTCTCCACATCTGCTTTACTTTCCAAATCCAACCGATCATCCAGACTCAGACTGGGCCTTTCTTCACCGGTCCACTAGTTTGAGGTAATTTTTGCGCGTATCAGAGAATCTAAAACCAAGTATTATCACTGGGGAAGATGGGCTGGAACCACCCGGACGTTACCTTGGAGGAAATGGTGAAACTGACAAAAGGGTTCGTAGATATACTGATTCTGGCATCTGGGTATCAATCCTCTGGTCGTCTTGCCCACTGGGATCCCCAAAACATCAAGAAAGCCTTTCAGTGGGGCCTCTTCTTTGAAAACATCAAGAAAGCCTTTTAGTTGATGATATAGCAGTAAGAAGTTTTCTCTGTATATGATGCTCTCCTCATTTAATAAACCCTTTTTTGGTTTCTCGGTGATTGGATACTTGCTATAGATTGCTGATTTTTAAGTAGGGTACATAGTGTTTATTGTATCGATGATGGGGTGTGTGTTTGTCTGATTTTTCTGCTGCCACTAATAGCATAATGTGTTCACATATGTTATCTCTTTTCCAATTGAACTTGATATTTCGTTTTGATTTTTACATAAGGATATGCATCAATGCCTTTGCTTTTAGCTGGGATAGCATATATAATTGCAGTTTTGGTTTTTTTTTTTTTTTTCTCCTGGTAATAATGGGTAACCTTCTTAACAATATTAATAATTATAAATAAATAAAATGTCTAGGTGTTTAGCCGTTTGAGCAGCTCAGATTTTTACCAGGAGTCAGTGGAGGAACTTGATGCTGCTCCATCTGAAATGACTTCCAATGCTTCTTTCCCTCATGTTGTGGAAAGTCTACGTAACTCTCTTAAACTACCACTCAATTGATAATTTTCCTTTCAAACTTTCAATTGTGACAATGTCTACCATCCAAACTACAAAAAATTGTCTATGTTCTCCCCAATAACGAAATTACCCTTAGTAAAATAAAAACAAAAATACTAAAACTCTTAGAAAACACCTAAAACTAACAAAAAGAAAAAAAAATTAAAAATTAAAAAAAAAAATCAATTTTATAAGAAAAAAATTTAAAAAAATTCGATTTTTTTTTTTATAAAAATTGAAAATTTTCGTTTTTTTATTTTATTTTTGTTTTATAATTTTATTTAAATAAAAATTTATGTTTAAAAAAATAAAATTTTCGTTTAATAAAATGAAATTTTTTGTTTTTAAAAACTAGATAAAAAAAAATAGTTTTTTAAAAAAATAAAAATTTCCGCTTTAAAAAAATTAAAAATTAAAAATTTTCGTTTAAAAAAAATAGTTTTTTAAAAAATATTACTTTTAAATTAAAATTTTTCGTTTTTTTTTAAAATCAATTTTTTTTTTTTTTAAATTTATAGGGATATTTTTGTCTTATTGCTAGTCTTGGGGGACATTGACAATGTTTTGGTAGTTTTGAGGGGACATTGTCACAATTGAAAGTTTGGGGGAGACATTGTCAATTAGGTGGTAATTTAAGGAGATATGTAAACTTTACTGTTTATGTACCTTGATTTTAGAACTAATCAGATTACTTGTGACAATGTGATTGGTTTGTTGTATAAAAACAGGGTCTTGCACATCTGACTTCTGCTACTCTTACCAAGGCACGAGGTTTTGTATTAGAACATTTTATCCAAACTTTACCTTTGAGGGATTCACATCTTAGAGTTTTTCTGACTGCAGTCATTGAGATGAAGCTTGATGAACTATCAGAAACAGAGCATGATTGCTTTCTAAATGCATATCTAAACAAGTTGACTCTGCAGAATACATCACTTATCTCGATTCCAGATGACAGGGGTTTCAGGAAGGATTTAGTTATTCAATCCCCATTCCCAAGCCTTGCTTCAATTAACAAGATTGAAAAATGCATTGGTGATGATTGTACAAAGTATGCTGTTCTAGAGATCTTGAAGAGTCCGTGTGTAGTGTCTTGCATATCAACTGTTGAGACAAGCTTAAATATTCTCTCAAATGCCATCAGACATGGCAGTCAGTCTGATAATAATTTACTCAATGAACAACTAAATAAAGAAAATGTTTTCAGCGCTGAAAATGCCCTTTAGTCCATTGCTAAGCCTTTTTCTTATTCTTTTTTATGTTGCTATGAAGTCCACTAAACTTTCATAAAATTCTATGTGGTGCTCGGGTCCGTAGACCTATAAAATCAATTTGATTATTGCAAATTTCAAGTTGTGATACAAAAAGTCAATTTTCTGTTCCTCCTCAACCAAATTCTTAAAACGACAACCTTATCTCTCGCTAGTTTAGTTAGTGCTTCTGTTTAGAAGCATTTAAATAGGTGTTTAAGAAAATGCCTCCATTTGCTAGGTCTATAGAAATGGGAATTACTCGGAGCTTGTAATTAGTATGTAGACAAGGATTTTAATGTTTGGTTTAAATATGTTGGGGGTTAATATGGTTGTAACAAATGTTTTCTCAAGATCTTGGTTTAGAAGGGCAATACTCAATACATAGTAATTTTCTGGGCTGAGTTTTTAGCAACTATATGTTCAGACATAGCTACTGTAGCAGTTGCCACTCGAGAATATATTGTGGATCATGCTGTTCTCATTCATATCGCAGAATGTTGACTTTCTTTACTATATTCTAGAAATAAAAGTTGATAAAATCTAAGCTTTAACTGTTGACATCATCATCTGTCCTGAGAAATTACATTTATGGTTACATGTTTCACAGTTACTACATTTATGCCCTTATTCTTTCAGAAAATGGCTGAGAGACTCATTCAATGCTAAAAACGAAATTGCTCTTTCAGTTCCTATTGCTATTAGAAAGGGTCAATTCTATTGCATAAGATATGCAAGAGTTCTTATGTGAATTTTATTTTTAGCTGTGAATCTACTTACCTTATGGCTTATGATATGTAGTTTGTTGACATTTTTCATGAATATTGAGTCAGATTGTCAGGACAAATCTTCATGACTTTACTTGGTAAGGCCTGAATGCTATGTATTTGACTTTCTTATTCAGGAATGTAGAACTGTTGCTGGAGTTTATCACCTGGAAACACTGGAAATCAAGGAGTCTCTCCTATTATCTTGATAAGAGAACTGTTAGATTAGTCTCAGGTGCCAGCTTGATATTTTCTGCTCCTAAGGTTCAGTGGATACCAGTTTTTCAAGGGCTAAATATTTCAGCCAAAAGCAGTGAGAATGATTCTAGTGAAATAATTGTAAGTCGGTTAAATTCTTGAAACAGATTATAGAAACATATTTCCCATAGTTCAATGTTGATTGGTTAAATGTTTTATTTTTCTCCAGCAATTTCTATCACACATATGTATGCTTGCTATAGTTGCATCAGAAAACTGAAAGGGCTTACCAGTGATGTAATTTATTGCATGGTTGAAGAAAGAAAGACCCCAATCTATCATTGATGCTTAAATTGCCCAATCACAGACATAATGGATGCATAGGTAGTTGAGGTGCTTGTCTTTGAGGATCCTATGCCTGCCCAAGTCTCACTTCGCTTCTAAAATCATACATATTTTTTATATTTAAATTGGGTACTAGTAGTTATACAAAATTACACCAAATGCGTCAAGGTACAATTGCTCCCTAGGCGTTAAGGCTATACAATTAAGTATAGCCCCGGCCGAACGCTTTTTAATTTTGTTACGAGATTAGAAACAAGCATTCACCGTTCTACAGGTTCCCACCTGACATGTATTAGATGATCAGAATATCAAGTTATGGTACACACTTTTCTTTATTTAGGTTTATTAGGAATGAGAACATATTAAATTGTTTTTATGTTCCTTGTGGGACTGCTACTCTTTGCTTGTTCAAGCTTGATTTTGTTCGTATAGGGTTGTATATAGATAATGCTTTACAAGACTTGCAAATGGATCTAACCTTTAAGAGTATGTTTCCCAGATGGTGGTTTCCTAATTATATGTATACATTGCTTTTTTATTGAGACAGGAACTCTTGTCACTTGGATGCATTGCAAGCCGATGGAATTGTCTAATTGAACATTTCACATCTGTTTCTTATTATTCCCGTACTATCCCAGAGCAATATAATGAGTTGTGCAACTTGGTTTTGGGAAGATCTCAAAGCCTTAATTCGATTTGTTAAGAATATGTTAAGAATATTACTTGTTATTTACTTCTTTAGGTATTATTAGTCTACTAGGTTTACATTTTCTTATTCTACTAGGTTTACCTTTCCTTATTCTACTAGGTTTACCTTTCTTTAATCTATTAGGTTACTTGCCTCTCTATAAATAGAGGCATCTGTCTTCATTATTATTATTAGAGTCAATACAATGTAGTCCATTGTGTGCTTTCACTCTCTCTCTCTCTTCTCTCCCTTTCTTCCGCTTCTAATATATTATCCAATATATTTAACATGGTATCAGAGCCACCTTTCTGTGGCCTCCAATAAACGTCTTTGACGTTTTCCGGCGCCGCCAGTGTTATTCGGCGAATCATTCTCTCTGCTCCTCACGGTTCTTTATCTTCTCCTCGAGGTTTTCAGCGTATCACTATACCGCTTGAAAACCCGGAAGACAACCGTCCCAGAGCCGCCGCACACAGCCCCATCGGCGATTCCACGCGCCCTCACGCGCCGCCCAAACTTTTGGCAATTCCGCCACTGCCCTTCCGCCACCAGCCGCCACGGTGGTCCGATCACTTCTCCAAGGCCACCGATCGATAGCTTTCATCTCGGTGATTCCAGAACAAGTCCCATATCCTCCATACAACGCCGCACGCGCCGCCACGCGCCACCAGAAGTTCCGCGCGTCAGATCCACGCGCCAGGACAAGCCTCCTCCGTTTGCGCGTGTGCTACACGCGCCATTGCACCCACGTGCCACATGCCATCCTTGCCACGTCAGCCCTAATTGCCACGCCATCCTTGCCACGTCAGCCCTAATTGCCATGCCATCAATGCCACGCCAGCATGTGTGCCACGTCATCAGAGCCACGTTAGCTCTATGCACCACGTCAGCCCTATCTGCCACGTCAGCACCTTGACATGGTTGACTTTTGTAGCGTTGACTTTGACTGTTGACCGTTGACTTTGACCACTGAAAAAGTTGACCAGGTGTTTTCTACTCAATTTTTTGTCCTGATTGCAAATTTGTAGTCTATTTTTGCTTTTGGCATCTCTATATGGCAGAAAACAATATTATTCTCCAAATTTAGGCGTTTGTTTTATGTGGTTCAACTTGGTTCATGCTTGTTCAATTCGGTTCCATAGTCTTTTCTTTGACGCAGTTCAATCCGGTTCATTCTTCTTGCGGTAGGCACTCTCAGGTCAGACCAATCTTTCCTCAGGTCCATGAGTTTTCGGGCCAAAGAAGCCCCTTTCAACCGGCCATTTTTCTCCTTACTTAGCTCAGCCGACCAAGCAAGACGGTCTACTAGTTAGATGGGTCAGACTTTAGTTCAGCCGACAAGGCGAAACGGTCCAAGGGTTTCAGGCATGACTAGCCTCTTCAACCGGCCCTGCTTATCTCAGCCGACCAGGCGAGACGATCTACTAGTTAGATGGGTCAGACTTTTGTTTAGCCGACAAGGCGAAACGGTCCAAGGGTTTCAGGCATGACTAGCCTCTTCAACCGGCCCTGCTTATCTCAGCCGACCAGGCGAGACGATCTACTAGTTAGATGGGTCAGACTTTTGTTCAGCCGACAAGGCGAGACAGTCCAAGGGTTACGGGCCAAACAAGCCCCTTTTAACCGGCCTTGCTTTTCTCAGCCGACTAGGCAAGCTTCTTCATTACTAGTATATGGTTTTCAAGTCAAATTACTACCAAGTGAACCAAGCTCCAGCTTAAATGCATTGCTCAAATTCAGGCAGAATCCACCAAGTGAACCAAGCTCCAGCTTAAATGCATTGCTCAAATTCAGGCAGAATCTACGGGTCTCTAACAACTTTTGTGGCGTTACTTCGGCAATTGTTTCGGCACAAGCAGCTTTTTCGGCGAATTCCTTTTTCTTTCCCTTATCGTTTATCCAAACTCAAGTTTACACATTGAGTTTGAGGGGGGATGTTAAGAATATGTTAAGAATATTACTTGTTATTTACTTCTTTAGGTATTATTAGTCTACTAGGTTTACATTTTCTTATTCTACTAGGTTTACCTTTCCTTATTCTACTAGGTTTACCTTTCCTTAATCTATTAGGTTACTTGCCTCTCTATAAATAGAGGCATCTGTCTTCATTATTATTATTAGAGTCAATACAATGTAGTCCATTGTGTGCTTTCACTCTCTCTCTCTCTTCTCTCCCTTTCTTCCGCTTCTAATATATTATCCAATATATTTAACACGATTAATTCAAAGGTATCTGTTATACTTGAGATAAGTTTGAAGTAAAAGATAAATATGCATATCATAATAAGGGACATGACTCTGTAGTCTGCTGATTCTTATTGAGATGTGTTTCTAGGAATGTATTTGCATTTGTCAATAATCTTAATCTTGTTCTGGCATTTAACTACTATATTCAGTTTTATAAAGCTTCATATTCTTTACCCACTATCTTCAATGTATAGGATGGGCTTAGGTAGCGTGACTTCAAAGTCATTTTCTTATTGAAGGGCAGGTCAGGCCAGGCCCTCCACTGAAAAAGAATCCCAAGGCCCTTGATTGGCAAATAGCCTGCTTCAGTGGGGGCCTATTGTCTTGGCAACGAATGCCTGCCCAAGGAAAGCTGGTGTCACCTTTGCTGATTTTTACAGGAAGTGGAAGCCTGACTTGAGGAAGCACCAAAAGGAAAGTGACCTAGTGCTTTAGGCTGGCCTGGTTTAGGCAGGCCGTAAGGTATACGGAGCTTTTTAGCTTAGTGCATGATGGTACTGTCCTGTGTGGCGGTAAGGATTACCTGAGGTTTTGTTGGCTAAAATTGGGAGCTATCATTCGCAGAGCTGTAGAAATGCTCTGGTTAGGAATGACTTGTGCTAAGTCAGTGTAATTGGGAGGGAGGGAGGCCTGCATGGCTGCACATTTGCTTATGATAGTTGTCATGTCGTGTGAATATTGAGCTGCATCTACAGTAGCCCTTTCAACCATAGCAAGCATTGTTCTAGAACCTATATCCACATGGAGCTCAATAGGCTTCAATTTGAAAATACTATATAATGCCAACTATGCATCAACTGTGAGAGAGAGAGAGAGACAGAGACAGAGACCCACTATGCCTGAACATTATGTATACCATCATACTAGATTTTACTATACAAATAAATTGTCTTTTATCTAGTATGAATATTGAAAGAAATTTCAAATTTCTCTGTGCTCATAACATTTGTATACACGATATTTATTAGTTATCTAATTTGGTTTGAAAGTTATTGTTTGCTTTAAGAATAACTCGTGGTTCTTTTTCTACTGATCAAATTCCTGAATAGTTGATATGTTTGTGTTATGAAACAAGTGCATTTTACAAGCAATAAGGAAGTTTTGCCAAAGTAAAATGTTGACATTTCTAAATCCAGTTTTGTCATGATTTACATCTTAGATGGATTTGTATATTGTTGTTTTCTTCTTGCAAGTAAATGTTGTAATTATCCAGCTTCTAACTCATCATTCTTCTTTGCTTATACGTGCTCTTATTGTTTTAGCTGTCCATTGGAGGCCACTGTTTACATCACTATTTATGGTTACTTACGTGGTTTAAGCTAGGAAAGTGGCATTCTTGACTATCTGACTGGACTGCTGGGTGGTCAACTGCATGAATTATGGAAAATGTCCCGTCCTTGCAGCAGCTGCAATTCCACTCTGGTACTCCAGTGATTCTTCTATGTAATGTTTGCATGCAAGATGAAATGTGTACCAGTTCATTTTATTTTTATAAGAATTGAGTTGGAATTAGAGACAGATTTCCAATTAGAACAACTTTTTCAAAGGGCTTAATATTTAGAGTGTATTTTGATTGTGGTGATATTTTCATATTTGAGGAGACTCTAGTTCTATTTCCACAGGATCCAGATACCTCTTCTAAAACAGCCCTGCAAACTTTTTTGAAGCCTTCTAGTGTTTTCAGTTCACTTGCTTTGCATTTGAAGATGGTAATAACTAGCGTCGCAGGTCTCCCTTGTTAAGATTGTACTTGAGCGAAGTGGAGACTCAATTCAAAGGAGATTTTTCGACAATGAGGTTTTGTATTTGTGTATCTCTTTCCCTTATTGCAATGTGTTTCCATATGTTTGATCCCTGTGAAACAATACTTCCATTTCTTCGAGGAATTTGTATTTATTCTGTTATGTAGATGCTGCAATTGTACTCAAGATAGGAAGGAACACAACGCCTGTGAGTATATTCAATGACACCCACATTTTTTTTTTCCTCCCGCTGCTGTTCATAGAGATACATCTGGCTGTCCTCTGTAGTTTGTCATAGTTTAGGACTCTTGTAATGAATATCTATAAGATTGAAGATCTCATCATGTGATTTAATGTGTGATCGAGAGGAATCGAACCAGAGAGGTGAAATTATTGTTTGAGTGCTTGCTGGCTGAAACTCAAACAATCACAAAATTTGGCTGATTATGGATGGTGAAATTATTTATAGTAAACATTATATTCTGCACATGAAACGCTATGGAAGAAACATACAAGCCATAAGGAGAAGTTATATGGCAAAAGAGAACCACTATTAGGGTTTAAGATTGTTGTCACTAGTGCTCAACCTAACATCAACCCTAGAGATTATTCAAAAATACAAAAGATAATACTAGCATACATAAAGCTTTAAGGTCCAACATTTTTATTTACTGGATGCTACCAGAATGCCAATTTCTTCTATTTCTGAAAGCTAGTGAGCTTGCTAATGGTCATCGTGTCCATTGGGTAGGAATTGCAAGCTTGGGTTTGAGTTGACAGTTTTTGTGCCACAAAACACATGGTGGGTCGGGACTCTGGCGTGTCACTCACGCAATGTAAGGCGATTGTAACCACAAATACCACATCATGCGCAATTTGGCCGATTGGTTGTTGGAGTCTTTGGTCTAGCACATCCTTTAAAAGAAATTCTGCACTGCCTGAAATTGGTGTTGCTTTTGTTGATTTGGACGATGACAGGGAAGATAAGAACTCCCTTGGGTGCCTGCCCATCATAGCTTCTAATGCCACCACTCCAAAGCTATAAACGTCACATTTATCCGTTACTCGCATCGTGAATGCAAGCTCTGTGCATCCATAAAACAAAATCAATATTCATATAAGGATAAGATAAACACTTTCTGATACGAGAAATCCTTTCTTCTTTGAAGAGTTTTTCATACTCCACTAAATGAGGATCCCCTGAAATTTCTAGTCCGGATTCTAAGGCATTCAAGCAAGGAATTCCAGGACCCGATCCTATTCCATTACTCAAACAATTACCTTTTTTTTAAAAAAAAAAAAAAAAAAAAAAAAAAAACTTTTCTCATAATTATTATAGGAAAGTGGTCTATCCTAAGACAAATACCTGAAATGATCAATACAAAAATGCAGAAACTAGATTGTTAGCTTACCTGGAGCCATGTAGCCATAAGACCCAGCAATTGTTGTCCAGTTAGTTGTATTTGAACTCAACAATCTTGCAATGCCAAAATCTAAGAGCCGTGGTTCTAAGTCTAACTCCAGCAAGATGTTGTTCACAGTTATGTCTCCGTGCACAATTGAAGGAGTGCAATCATGGTGCAAGTATGCAATTGCATGAGCCATGCCTTGCACGATTTTCACCCTTCTTCCCCAGTCCAGTTCTGCTGGGTGCACGTGGTTCAAGTGCTTCATGGTGAAGCAAACAAAATGCTTCCCTGCTAAGTAAGCTAAAGAGACAAAACGTGGAAAGAAAAAACCAGAGCTGCAACCAAAGAATAAAAGGGGTGGGGTCCACCATAAAACTTGTGAAATCAAGTCATTTTCCTACACATAGCTTGTTTTCTTTTTAAGTATGGTAGGACTTGGGACGAAAATAGAAATTCAAAACACAAATCTTTTTAGACCTGTCACATAGAAACAATTGAGATTATAATGTGATCACTTGCACAGTTTTTATTTTTAGATCTTAAATTTTCCTTTTCAATAATTATGGGAGCATAATATATGTTTGTATTTATACTTTTAATTGAATCTAAATCACATTTTACTCAAATAGGGTGTGAAAAGAAAATAATTGTACGATGTAGGAGTTTAATGATAAGTTTGGCCTATAACTACTATATATAATTGTTAGAAGAGTTATAAGTCATTAGGGTTTAGGGGTAGTTTGGTCTTTGTGTCATTAGGGTTTAGCCTATATAATAGGATGCTTGTATTAGGTTTGATACAAGTTGAATAACAAGAGGCAGCAGCCTCCTTTTTCTCTTCCTCTCTCTTAAACTCCCCCTCCTACAAATCTTAATACGGTATCAAAGCTTGTTTTGATTCTTGGGTAGTTTAGTTCTCTTGTTGGTGGTAGCACTGCCTGTGTGGGCTAAACCCACATGGGCAAGACCTTTGTAGAGTAGTTAATTTTTTTTGTTTTCTTGTGACCGGAAAATCTCCGGTGAAGAAAAAAAAACAGCAGCGTCGTTATTGCTGGGCTGAGAGTTCTTCCCTGAAAAGAAATCAGTCAGGGTGTATGGGTGTGATTGTCGGTGTGTTCTGTGGTGGCCGCAAAGTTGCAGCGGCCATCGGGGAAAAAAAAAAAAGGTTGCCAACGTGGGTGTTTGTGTTGTTGAAACGTTGATCTGTGGTCATCGTTTACTTTTGTAGTGGTTGTTTTTGGAGTGGCCGAAATGTTCTGCCTTCTCCGGCGAAGGTTCGACAAGCCTACAGTGATTGTTTGTGTTATGTTTTCATTTTTTTGCTTCTGTTTTAGGTACTGCCGGCGTGGATTGTCTGTCTCCGGCCAGTTTTGAAGCTCCAGCGTGTTTCCGGTGAAGTTTTGTTTTTTCGAGTAGTTGTTTTTCGGCGAAACTCATGAAATCTTGGTTGTTGGTTGGTAGTGATTGATGTATCCGACTAGCCTTGGTGTTTTACGGCGAGACTCGATCACCACTTATTAGTGATCGTTGTATCCGACCAGCCTTGGTGTTTAGCGGCAAGATCCGATCAAATCTTGGTCGTTGGTGATCGATGTATCCGATTGACCTTGATGTTTTATGGCGAGACCCGATCACCTCTTGGCAGTGATCGTTGTATCCGACCAGCCTTTGTGTTTTACAGCGAGATCCGATCAAATCTTGGTTACTGTTTTCAACGAGTTTTCGATCGACGTTGAAGTTTTATTAAATTATCTTGTTATTTGTATGAATCTTTGTATTGTATTTGTATTGTGTGCTCCAAGCTATTCTAGCTTGATGGGGAGTGTTAGAGTATGTTTTTCTAGTTGTTTTTCATTTGCTTGTATCTTTCAAGTTGGATTCATATGATATATATGCTCCAGCTTGAGTGTGAGTGTTAGAAGAGTTATAAGTCATTAGGGTTTAGGGGTAGTTTGGTCTTTATGTCATTAGGGTTTTAGCCTATATAATAGGATGCTTGTATTAGGTTTGATACAAGTTGAATAACAAGAGGCAACAACCTCCTTTTTCTCTTCCTCTCTCTTAAACTCCCCCTCCTACAAATCTTAACATGGTATCAAAGCTTGTTTTGATTCTTGGGTAGTTTGGTTTTCTTGTTGGTGGCAGCACTGCTTGTGTGGGCTAAGCCCACACAGGCAATACCGTCATAGAGCAGTTAAATTTTTTTTTTTTGTTTTATGGTGATCAGAACATCTCCGGTGAAGGAAAAAAAAAAGAAAAAAATCAGTCAGGGTGTATAGGTGTGATTGTCGGTGTGTTCTGTGGTGGCCGCAAAGTTGCAGCGTCCATCGGGAAAAAAAAAAGGTTGCCAGCATGGGTGTTTGTGTTGTTGAAACGTTGATCTGTGGTCATCGTTTACTTCTGTAGTTGCTGTTTTTGGAGTGGCCGGAATGCTTTGTCTTCTCCGGCGAGCTCCGGCGAAGGTCCGACGAGCCTACAATGATTGTTTATGTTATGTTTTCATTTTTTTGCTTCTATTTTAGGTACTGTCGGCGTGGTTTGCCAGTCTCTGGCAAGTTTTGAAGCTCCAGCGTGTTTCCGGTGAAGCTCTGGTGAAGTTTTGTGTTTTCCGAGTAGTTGTTTTTCGGCAAAACTCATGAAATCTTGGTTGTTGGTTGTTGGTTGTTGGTTGTTAGTGATTGATGTATCCGGCTAGCCTTGGCGTTTTACGGTGAGACTTGATCACCATTTGTTAGTGATCGTTGTATTTGACTGGCCTTGGTGTTTTGCAGCGAGATCTGATCAAATCTTGGTCGTTGGTGATCGATGTATCCGATCGGCGTTGATGTTTTACGGTGAGTCCTGATCACCTCTTGTCAGTGATCGTTGTATCCGACCGGCCTTTGTGTTTTACGGCGAGATCCAATCAAATCTTGGCTGCTGTTTTCAACGAGTTTTCGATCGACATTTAAGTTTTATTAAATTATCTTGTTATTTGTATGAGTCTTTGTGTTGTATTTGTATTGTGTGCTCCAAGCTATTCTAGCTTGAGGGGAAGTGTTAGAGTATGTTTTTCTAGTTATTTTTCATTTGCTTGTTGTATCTTTCAAGCTGAATTCATATGATATATATGCTCTAGCTTGAGTGAGAGTGTTAGAAGAGTTATAAGTCATTAGGGTTTAGGGGTAGTTTGGTCTTTATGTCATTAGGGTTTAGCCTATAGAATAGGATGCTTGTATTAAGTTTGATACAAGTTGAATAACAAGAGGCACCAGCCTCCTTCTTATCTTCCTCCTTCTTAAACTCCACCTCCTACAAATCTTAACAATAATAAAATCCAAAATTAATTAATTAATTAATTAATTTCTTTTAATTTCTCATATCATTAGCGGCGACCCCCATGTCGCCGCTAATGATAGACCAATAATGGCGACAATCATATCGCTGCTAATGATATACTAATAGCAGGGACAATTACTAATGGTATACCAATAGCAGTGACAATCATGTCACTGCTAATGATAGAGAAATAGCAGCGACAATCATGTTGCTGCTAATGATAGAGCAATAGCAGCGACAAATGGTCCATCTTAGACTATTTTTTGCGACAATAAAAAAATATTATTAGCAGTGACAAATGTCGCCGTTGTTAAGTGATCATTAGAGGCGACCCTAAAAGTCGCCGCTATTTATCATTAGCGTCGGATTACTTGCGACCACCAATTAGCGGATTAATAGCAGCAACAAAGTGCTCATTAGCGGCGACAAAATGTCGCTTTTGTCGCCGCGAATGAGCCAGATGCTTGTAGTGACTATAGAAAATTGTGCTGGCAATTCGGATAGGCATGCCGGATTCCTGTGAACCTGTTTGACCTACCAACCTGATTAATTAAATAAGTCACACCCCTTTCTCTCTTGTTTGTCTTCTTTTCACCTCGTTTCTTTGGTCTCTTGTTGAGTAAGACGGAACGAGACAAAAAATAAGAAGTTCCTCAAGAGGCATAAATACAATTCACAATTCATAAAAGTTGAGATCTAGAGCTCTCAAGAGTTTATGCTTTATTTCCAGGAACCATCTTGGGAAGCCCAAAATTCCATATGTAAACTTTTGCAACATTTCCACTTAGTCAAAAGTCAGATTGTGAGCAGCCATAGAAAAAACAGTAATATAAGACTCTTTAGCTCATATGGTTAGTTATAAAGAAAAGCCAGTGTCAAGAGGGGAAAAAAAGGTTCATAAACAAATAATGTGATGTGATTGACTAGAGGGTAAATGGGTTAGGAACTCAT
This sequence comes from Corylus avellana, assembly GCF_965113065.1. Classification (NCBI taxonomy): domain Eukaryota; kingdom Viridiplantae; phylum Streptophyta; class Magnoliopsida; order Fagales; family Betulaceae; genus Corylus; species Corylus avellana. Next base: position 19,103,885 of record NC_142500.1, read on the forward strand.
GAACTTTCTGAGAAGGAAAGGGAGGGAATAGGTAGAAGAAAAAGTCTTTGGGTAGATTGAAGAGATTAACGTATAAGAAGTAGGCATAGGCAAATTAACCGCCTACCGACTTTCGACTGCCTATCGACTGACTTCTACCAACACCGCCTAACCAATGGGCAGTAGGTAGAACAATTTTTTTTTTTCGACAAAACGACTTTACCAATCAACATTCGGTGTCGGGAAAAAAAATTGGCGGAATAAGTCGGTGAAATTTCCGATTTTACCGACATTGTCGGTTCGAAAGGCGAAAACTCAATTTCTTCACTGACATCGACCGACACCCAGGCCTAATTAGAAGTGTTTTCAATGAAATCATAATATAATATATAGGGATATTTCTCATGATCCAAATACTTTTTCAAACAAAAATAAAAAAGCATAATCTAGAAAGCATTATATAACAAACGAGCCTATATTAGTATACTTCGCATATCCACCGGCGGTTTTTGTATCTTTCTTGGCCCTAATCTCATTTCTTGGTCCTCTCGCAAACAACGCACAGTCGCCCGCTCGAGCACTGAATCTGAATATCGCACTCTTGCTACCACTGCAACTGAACTCCTTTGGCTTCAATCTCTGCTCCGCGATCTTGGTATATTTCTTCCTTCACCCCCCACCCTTTGGTGTGACAACATTGGTGCCACATACCTCTCTGCCAATCCCGCCTTTCATGCTCGTACCAAGCATATTGAGATTGACTTTCACTTTGTTCGTGATAAAGTTGCCGCCAAAACACTAGCAGTACGCTTCATCTCAAGCAAAGATAACTTAGCCGACATCTTTACCAAACCCACTGCATCCTCTCATTTTTCCCTCATGTGCACCAAGCTTAACATAGTATGCCACTTGTCTCGCTTGAGGGGGCGTAATAGATAACCAGACCCATATGGAAATAAACCCCACACACCAGCCACACATCAAGCAACGGCAACAACACACAAGGCAACCCACAAGCCAGCCACAAATCAAGCAACGGCTACAACAGATAAGGAAACCAAAATCAAATCAAGACAAGCAACGGGCAGAACATTCTAGAATCATTCTCTGTGTATTTCCCTGCCTATTTTGTAACCTCAAATATTTTGTATATATACCTAAGTGTAACAATGAAATAAACAAGTCAAAACATTCACAAAATCTCCCCTTCTATATGGCTTTCCGGCCGCCCCTTCAATTTTTTATATTTTTATTTATTTTTATTTTTATTTTTATTTTATATTTAATTTTTAAATTAAATTAATAAAAAAATATTATGCTGATGTGGTAAAACGGTGCGTTTTGATTAGGTCTAACGGACGTTACACAAATTTGAGAAAATTTAACGATGAGAATTTATTTGGCATTTCGATTAACCCAGAGAGTAAAAAATCTTTTAAAAAAACTTAGAAATTTTATAATTTTAGCGGGTTGACTCAATGGTTATAATATATTTACCATTTTAAAAAACATACCGTCTTGTATACGATTTGAAAATATAATTTTCTTTTACGTTTTCAAACCGTAATATTTTAAAAATGTACTCCCAAATGATACAATTTTCTCGATTTTGTTTAAAATCGCACTTTTAATATGCAGAATTGTAAAGCCAAACGGACTCAAAGAGAAAGAATAAACTAGACATTGCTTATAGTCAGTTAAATATTAATATATTTTGGAAACTGATCACCCACCTAACATTAGTGGCCATTTTATTGTTTAATGACCTGGAAAATTAAATGAAATGGGGTTCTCTCTATTTCAAAACAAATAAAAATCAAGGATTCTAATTTATATGAGTTTGGCTTGTCTCGAGTGAAAACAAATTACTGTAGATTATCTAGTAAAAAAAAATAAACGATTAAGATTGTCTGTAATAAAAATAAAAAATAAAATAAAAAATACTGAAATTTTTCCTTAATCTTTCAATCTTAACCGTTCATTTTTTATAAAAGATTTTCAGTAATCTTTTCACCTAGCCACCTAGGCAAGCCAAACTTAACCCATATAAATTCAAATAAAAACTTCGTGGTCTTTTATTTTGAGTCACCAATATTAAATAACAAATATATATATATTAGTCAGCTATCCTCACTGAACCTTGACAAATCTATTCATTAAATGCATGCATGATGTTTTTATCCATTGTTGAAGAAATTTTGTGGATTCACATCAAGTAGTCCAATATGTACAAATCCAAATCAAAGAAAATAATGGATCTTGCACAAAAGTCTAAAGGCATAAATCAAGGAAAAAGACTGCACAAATCAAGATATATGACTTCTCATAGTAAATATTTTCTCTTAAAAAATGTTCCCGTTGGAAACTTACTAATATATTAATATAATTCATCATTTTGTCTCCGCAGCATGTGAAAGCATGACAGAAAATTTTCATGTTCTGCAAATTTTCTCCCCTTATCTCCATCTAACATTTATGTTCTAATGTTGATCATTGACTATATATGTGGGTTGTTTTTCTCACACAATTAATTAGAATTTGGATCCTTACTAACCATTCAACTTACGGATAGGTATGAGAAGAGAAGGGTAGCAATCAGTATGATTAAGGGTCTCTTTAGAATTGAAAGCGTGACAGAAAGTCCTTATGTTCTGCAAATTTTCTCCCTTTATCTCCATCTAACATTTATGTTCTAATGTTGACCATTGACTATATATGTGGGTTGTTTTTCTCACACAATTAATTGGAATTTGAATCCTTACTAACCATTCAACTTGCGGATATGTATGAGAAGAGAAGGGTAACAATCAGTATGATTAAGGGTCTGTTTAGAATTGCATTAGAGAGTTTAAAAAAACGTTTTTAGTACTTAAGAAGTCGTGCCAAACAAAAGTTGGATTGTTTGATAAAAAATAAAAAAATAAAAAAATAAAAACCTAAAAATACTTTTTGACTTAAATAAAAATGAAATCTTTAGTCAAAAAGCAATTTTTTAACAGTCAATTTACTTTCCATTGCATACAAGTGTGCAGAGTGGGAATGGAACTAGCCTTCTTGTTTGGTATCTAGGAAAGTTACCCATATCTCGTTTTTACATTAATTAAGAAGCAGCATAAGTGCTTGCAATATGTTAATCAATTGAAAACAAGGTTTCAAACAAAAACGAAAACAAAACAACAAATGTTTAGGTGGTTTATTTAGTAAGTGTTTGGTGACTAATTAAAATCAACCCAAAGTCAGCTGAAGGGAGTGATGAAACCATCCACTTTGAACGGTTCAGCCAACAAACAACCCCTTAATTAAAAGAACCAAACAGTCCTTTTTTATTTTTAGCCTTGTTGTCACCTGTGATTATTATGTCAGCCATTTATTTTTATTAAATGAATGGCCCACCAAAAATTATTCCACCCCATACAATACGTTGGTGTCTTAAAAGACCTTGGAAAGTAGCAGCCTGTCTAACAAGACTGGGAACGCTACCTTTTTAGGAAGAAACGCAGAAACTCTTTTATACGAAGCCGCCTGATTTGAAGTTACTTTTGGTGGAAGGAATTTTATTCACATAAAGTAAAAATAGGTTAAGTTATACTTACCAGCATTAATTTTTTTTTTTCCTTAAACGGTGCAATTTTGCACTAAGGTAAATTAATAGCTTTAATAAGGTAAATTAATAGCTTTAATATAACTGAGACCCATGTACTGCTCATGGGCATTTTCTATAATATTAACGGTTAAATTTAATTCAGACCGCTAACTCGAAACAATATGATAGTTTGTAGGACTGAATTTCATAAAATTGTATGTACAAATAGACTGTAGTTTGCCAAATTCAAGATATCGGGATCGATTAGTATTTTTTGCAATTTTTTGTTCAAATTGTTAACAATATGAACGGGACATACGAGAGAGTCCATGTAAGATTTATATGCCCGAGCAGTCCAAAGAGATCCCAATCTAGAAAGAGAGAAGAAACGGTTGAAAAAATTATTTTAAATTTTTTTTACAATGCCTTAGTCAAATCCAAATTATACCATTTGACTTTCTTGTCTCTCCCTTTCTCTGCTATAATAGAAATTGAATTGCAGATCAAAAACATGGAAGAGTGCATGAGACGTGAAAGTCAAAAGGCAGGCATGGCAGCAAATCCCAAGCCGCCTCTTATTTTCCTTCACCTTCTCTTGCTTTCCATACTTCCATTACAGATTACAGCATCACCAGCAACGCAAGCAGAAGCTCTTGTCAAATGGAAAAACAGCCTCACCCCTCCCCCTTCTCTCACTTCATGGTCCCTCGCCAACCTCAAAAACCTCTGCAATTGGACAAGCATTGTCTGCGACCCAACCGGAACAGTCTCCGAGATAAACCTCTCAGGTGGTGCCCACGTCAATGGAACACTGGCCCAGTTCAACTTCACTCCATTCCTTAACCTCACTCGCTTCGACCTCAGCCACAACAATCTCAGCGGACCAATACCTTCGGAGATTGGCCAGCTAACGGAGCTTCAATACGTGAGTCTTCTCGACAACTATCTCGATGGTAAAATCCCATATCAGATTAACAATCTTCAAAAGGTATGGTACTTAGACCTTGGATCAAACCTCTTACTAAGTCCTGACTGGTCTAAGTTTTCTGCCAAGCCTTTATTGACCCATCTTGCCTTTAATTACAATAAACTCGCTTCAGAGTTCCCAAGATTTATACTTGATTGTCACAACTTGACCTTCTTGGATTTGGCCCAGAATAAGTTCAATGGAACAATACCAGAATCTTTATTTACCAATTTGGCCAAGCTTGAATTCCTTAATCTTACTGATAATTCATTCCAAGGATCATTGTCACCAAAAATTTCCCACCTTTCCAAGCTCAAAGATCTTCGTCTAGGACGAAACCATTTCAGTGGCCTTATTCCTGAGGATATTGGAGCAATTTTCAATCTTCAAATGATAGAAATGTACAACAATTCATTGGAAGGGAGAATTCCTTCTTCAATAGGCCAGCTCAAGCACCTCTCAAAACTCGATCTTGAAATCAATCATTTGAATTCTAAAATTCCTTCTCAGCTTGGGAATTGTGCTAACCTCACCTTCTTGGCCCTGGCTACAAATTCATTCACTGGGGAATTGCCTTTGTCCTTGACCAACCTGACTAAAATTACAATATTGGGTTTATCTAGTAATTCTCTCTCTGGTAGGATCTCACCGTATTTTCTCTCCAGTTGGACCGAGTTAACCTCTTTACAACTTCAGGATAATCGTTTCTCTGGAGAAATTCCACCAGAAATAGGCCTATTAACAAAGCTCCAATATCTTTTTCTACTTAAGAATAGCCTTTCTGGCTCAATTCCCTCCGGAGTTGGGAGGTTGAAAGATTTGGTGTCATTAGACCTTTCAAAAAACCAGCTCTCTGGTCCGATTCCTCCGACAGTTTGGAACCTCACAAACCTTCAAGTCTTACAACTTTTCTCCAACAATCTCATTGGCACAATCCCACTAGAGATTGGAAATATGGCATCTCTGCAAGTTCTTGATCTCAACACTAACCAACTTGAAGGGGAGTTGCCGAACACCATTTCTCGGCTCAGTAATTTAACGACAATCTCTCTTTTCACCAATAACTTCTCAGGCAGTATTCCGAGTGACTTTGGGAAGTATAGTCCTCTGATCAGTGTTAGCTTTTCCAACAACAACTTCTCTGGAGAATTGCCACCGGAATTGTGCAGCACCTTTGCTCTTGAAGTTTTCACAGTGAATAACAACAACTTCACAGGGCCATTGCCAGAGTGCTTGAGAAATTGCTCGAAACTAAAGAGAGTGCGGTTTGAGGGGAACCGATTCAATGGAAACATTACAAAGGCTTTTGGAGTTCATCCAGTTCTGAGTGTCATTTATCTTAGTGACAATCAATTTGTTGGTGAAATCTCAGCGGAATGGGGAGAATGTGAATCTCTCACTGATTTGCAGATGGATAGAAATAGAATTTCTGGAAAAATCCCAGTAGAGGTTGGAAAGTTGACTCAACTAGGCGTTTTAAATCTGGACTCCAACGAATTGTCCGGGGAAATTCCATCTGTACTTGGAAATCTAAGGCTGCTATACAAGCTCAATCTGAGTAGGAACAATTTGACAGGAGAGATTCCCCGGATTCTTAGCAGTTTGAGTGAGCTTAGCAATCTTGATTTGTCTAGAAACAGTTTGAATGGGAACATACCAAAAGAACTTGGGAATTGTGTTAAATTATTGAGCATGGACTTGAGCAACAACAACCTGTCAGGTGAAATACCATCCGAGCTTGGTAACTTAATTGCATTGCAGTTACTGTTGGACCTCAGCAGCAATAGGCTCTCGGGAAATATTCCTCAAAACCTTGCAAAGCTTTTATCATTGGAGAGCCTTAATGTGTCACATAACCAACTTTCAGGGGAAATCCCTTCATCATTTAGCACCAACATGCTTAGTCTACGCAACAGCTCCATCGATTTTTCCTACAACAAATTAACAGGTCCGATCCCGACGGGTAGAGTTTTCGAAGATGCACCTGCAAAAGCTTATGTCGGAAACCCAGGTTTGTGTGGAAAGGCAAAAGGACTAACTCCTTGTTACACAGATTCCAAAAAGAAAAAGCATTCTAATAGAACTCTATTGGTTGTCCTTATTCCTGTTTGTGGCCTATTACTGCTTGCAATCATTGTTGCTGGAATTATAATATGTTACCGGAAGACGAAACCCCTCGATGAGGAAAGCAAACTTATTGAAGAGTATGATGAGAAGACTGAGTCACTTATATGGGAAAGAGAAGGTAAATTCACATTCGGGGATATCGTGAAGGCCACAGAAAACTTCCATGAGAAGTACTGCATCGGAAAAGGAGGATTTGGAAGCGTTTACAAAGCTGCATTGAAAACAGGTCAGATTGTTGCAGTTAAAAGGCTTAACATGTCAGACTCCAGTGACATCTCAGCAGCCAGTCGTAAGAGTTTTGAGAACGAGATTCGTATGTTGACAGAAGTCAGGCACCGCAATATCATTAGGTTTTATGGGTTCTGCTCCATTAGGGGATGCATGTACTTGGTTTATGAATATGTAGAGAAAGGCAGTTTGGGAAATGTATTGTATGGGGTGGAAGGGAAAGCAAAACTGGACTGGGGTAGAAAGGTGAACATCGTGCAAGGTATGGCTCATGCAATTGCATACTTGCACCATGATTGCACTCCTCCAATTGTGCACCGAGACATAACTGTGAACAACATCTTGCTGGAGTCAGAGTTTGAACCAAGACTCGCAGATTTTGGCATTGCAAGATTGTTGAGTTCAAATACAACTAACTGGACAACAATTGCTGGGTCTTATGGCTACATGGCTCCAGGTAAGCTAACAATCTAGTTTCTGCATTTTTTTGTACTGCTCATTTCAGATTTTTGTCTTAGGATAGACATCTTTCCTATAATAATTAGGGGAAACTTCACTAAGGACCCCCAAACTTTTACCCGTTTTGAAATACCCCCTTGAACTTCAAAATCTCTCAATTTAGTCCCCTGAACTTTTAACTGCTCTCAATTTGGACCCTTCTGTTAATTTTAGCCGTTAAAAATTAAAAAAAAAAAAAAAGACCAAAATATTCCTGATTTTTGCTTTATTAAAAATAAAAAAACGTTTTAGAAGTTGGAATTTTATACAAAAGTCAGGGGTATAAACATCATGTGACGTTTAAAATCTGACGGAGGGGTCCAAATTGAAAGCAATTGAAACTTCAGGTGACTAAATTGAGAGATTTTGAAATTCAGGGGGTATTTCAAAACGAGTAGAAGTTTGTGGGGCCTTAGTGAAGTTTCCCCTAATAATTATGAAAATAGTTTTCTTTTTTTTTAAAAAAAAAAAAAAAAAGAGGGAGAGAGAGAAAAAGGTATTTGTTTGAGTAATGGAGTAGGATTGGGATTCCTGAAATTCCCTGCCTGAATTTCTTAGAATTCTGAAAGGAAATTTCAAACGATCCTTATTAAGTGGAGCATGAGAAACCCTTTAAAGGAGAAATAATTTCTCATTTTAGGAAGTGTTTATCTTATCCTTTAACGGATGTTTGTTTTGTTTAATGGTTGTGCAGAGCTTGCGTTTACGATGCGAATAACGGACAAATGCGACGTTTATAGCTTCGGAGTAGTGGCATTAGAAGTTATGATGGGCAGGCACCCAAGGGAGCTCCTATCTTCCCTGTCATCATCCAAATCAACAAAAGCAACACCAATTGCAGATGGCACAGAATTTCTTCTAAAGGATGTGCTAGACCAAGGACTCCCACAACCCAAAGGCCAAATTGCGCAGGAGGTTGCATTTGTGGTGACAATGGCCTTACATTGCGTGAGTGACACACCAGAATCACGACCCACCATGCGTTTTGTGGCACAAGAACTCTCAGCTCGAACCCAAGCTTGCAATTCCTACCCAATGGACACGATGACCATTAGCCAGCTCACAAGCTTTCAGAAATAGAACAAATTGGCATTCTAGTAGCACCTAGTAAATAAAAATGTTGGACCTTAAGGTTCCATGTATACTAATAGTATAATATAATCTTTTATATTTCTGAATAATCTTTAGGGCTAATGTCCAGTTAAGGACTAGTGACAACAATCTTTAACCCTAATAGTAGTACTCTTTTGCCATATAAGTTCTTCTTATGACTCATATTTCTTCCGTGAGTAATTAAAAACCATATTTGTATCTCATTACAATCTTACCTTGCTGACATGGTAGTGCCAATCAACCCCAACATGTCAGTAGGGCGAAATAATGGTGAGATAAAAGTTTTATTTATAGTATTACTCTCATTCCATAGTATTTCATGTACATAATCTAATTTTTACTATAAATATTTTCACCTGTCATTATCAGCCGAGTTTTAAGATTGTCTAAGTTTTAGCAAGTAGCCTATTAGAATATACTTGAGTAAAGAGAATACTTTTTTTTTTTTTTTTTTGTGAGTGAGTAAAGAGAAAACTAAGTCCTATATTGAAAATATATCATAGATATGAGCGGTTAATATGAGGTCATATTTAAACCCATCATTTCCATTTCAAGTAGAATAGAAAGTAATTATCTCAGGGTATAATATAAATTTTACAAATTTAATTGTATATATGTTGTTACAAGATGAATACATTGCCACATATTTACAATCTTACAGTGTTTGATACAACGAAATAAAATTTAGACCAAGAGAGATGTTTCAATATGTTAATATTATAATCTCATTAAAAATACTTCCAATATGTTAATCTCTTCCAGGGGCGGACCTACTTGTTGCTTTGAGGGGACGAATGTCCCCCCAAAGTTTTTAAAATTTCCCCCAAAGTATATGGTTTTTTCAAGTTTGTCCCTCTAAAATATTATATTTGTCCCCCAAAATAATATTTTTGTTCCATTTTGCTCCCCTCTTGGCTCTTCCAGCAGAGAAACCTACAAAGTTCCTAGTCTTTTTTTGAGGTCATAGACAAGATAGCATAGCAGGCTGTAAGTGCAGTGACAACTTTTCTTAAGCTGCAGAGAGAAGTACGAAACTTTAAATAAAAAAATTCACAAAAAATCTGACTTTGTAACTAGTTTTCAAAACTTGAAGTTTTTAGATAGAAATATTCTATAAAAAAGTTATAATTTGTCAAAAATGTCTCCATATAGACCTTACTCGTTGGCTTCTAACAAGATCTCTAATTTGGTTTGAGATTTTGAAGCAACTTTACTTGGCTTTGAACTCTATCTAGACTCTAGCGCCATATCTCTTCTCTGCCGACTGCCATCAAACTCATTACCTAAATGTCTCTTCTCATATAGTCATATTATCATTCTCTCCTCTACTCAGATTATAACAAATGAAAGTTATTGTTCTTTGGATTCAGCCTCTCATTTTATTGCTCATTGCTAAACAGCTAAAAAAGTTGAAGCTTTTTTTTCTCTTCTCCGCGACTCTGCCATCGAACCTACAAAGCTCCCGTAAGGAATTCGGCACTCTATAAGGCATTATCTGTTTTTTTATTTTTGTTTTTTATGTGTGTATATCGTGTAGAGAACCAATAAGGTTCTTGGGAGAGTTATAGATTTCTTTCTTTTTTGTTTTTTTCCTACAAGGGCAGAGGCTATCCGACTACAGCAATATTTTTTTTTTAAGAAGGTAACCTTTTATATTTTTTCCATAAAATGACTAGAACTGTCTTTACCCGCATAATTTGCTTTAGTTTTGTAAGTTGCCCTTGTGTGTTATGATTAATAGATATTCTAAAATAATTTTATAGACATAACTTTTGTATATATTAATGACTTATAATTTACTATGAAATTAAATTTGAGACTTCTTTGTTTTTATTTTACATAAATACACACAAACGTGCATATATAGAGAAATTATATATATCTATGTACCTTCATCCCCCCATACTAAAAGTCCTGGTTCCGCCCATCTCTTCAATATACCCCAAGACTTTTTTTCTTCTACCTAACCATTTTCCCTCCAGCCAATCATATTAAATTAATTATTTACGAACCTTCTTTCTTTTTTCCTTGTCACCGACTTTCTTTATTATGCTGTCGTCCTTTATTTTTTTTTTACTTTTCTCCGGCAGCTCAAAACCTGACCTTTGAGTACGTGCAAATGTTGGAAAGTTAACTTTGACTAGTGGAATTTTTGGCTTCTAGATAACTTGCCAGCTTCCGAGGATGGTTCCTGGAAAGCATGCACAAGCCGACATGGCTGCTAGTGGGGACACTTCAATTAATTTGCATTTCCTCCAGTGACAATCAATTAACAAGTGACCACCAATCAAAACAACATAAACACAATTTAGATCGATGGAGAAGATACAACTTCTAATATGCCATATTAGCATACAATCAAGAGTTGCATTAATTTGCTATGTCTTATCAAATATGGCCAATATATTTGCTACAATTCTTGTTTGTCCTCGTTACTTTTGCTGCTACTGCACAGGATCTAGATCTGCATAAATTGTGAGATGAACTACAACAGGATCGTCTACCTAAATGAAGAAATACTTATGAAAGATTTCACTGAACTGGATTTGCTCCTTCCAACTATACAGTCTAGTGGTCGAGTATCAGGGTAGTAACTCAGAGGCTATCGAACTGCTGAAACCATAGGGCTTTATAGTTCTCTCTAGCTGCAACTTTAGAAGGGGTATAAATGTTTTTTTTTTTTTTGGATTTGTTCAGTAATCTGTGTAGTGCATGGTGCATAGAATGGAAAGGCAGAATTTTTATTTTATTTTTGATTGTGCTAGTTTAGTTAAAGCTATATACAAGGGGGACAGGATCTTTAACCCCCATCTCCAAGTTAGCAGATGTGGTAGTATGACTAAAAACCAAGGAAATTCATATAACTAAAAACCAACAACATCATACTGAACTGTGTTCGAACCAGCTTCTATGAAACTTGAACCTGCATAGATTTACTCTCTGCAAATGAAATTGATTCTCTGTCATGAGGCCTGGAGAGGGCTTCGTGCTCGCAACCTGAAGGAATGACAGGTTGAATGCTGCCTGGATTCAGTGGAAAAAGCGTTTTGTAGTAACCATCCATAATGGCCGTAAAATTGCAAGTTTCTGCAACCTTAGGAATCTGTTCATAATAGACATGCAACACTTAGTATACAGAAAAATTAAATCTTTAAGCTTGAGGAGTAACATACTTGAACAAAATTTTGGGCAGCAAAATCCTGTATCAGTAGACTATATAGTACAATTACAGTCTCATCTGAGAGGTGTTTGCAAGTAGTATTTCCCTGTTAGTCCATTGTTGCAAAAGTAAAGGTATAATCTTTCTGCCTTCAATTTAAATAGTATTTCCCCTTCTTAATGGATAACAATTTGCCACCAATGGCAAATTCATTCCAGAGTGTATGTTTTTTTACTAGCTTTCTTCAAAAGCAGTATGCTACTTATGACAAATAACAACCCAAGAATATATTTGTTTAACCACCTACATACACTACAATCTATTATATATTCTCCCCATGGCCTCTCTACCTCAAAGTTTTTAATAGAGTTGCTATTCCATCTGGACAAATTTTTTCTCCAAATTAGGTTAAAGGAAACTCTTTCAACCTAGTCTATTAAACTAACATCAATTCTTAGAGCATGTAATTTTCCCATGCATTTTTAATAGAGCATGTGATTCTCATGTGCATTTTAAAAATGTATGGGAAAAATCACATGTTCTAAGGTCATATGCAACCCAGTTTGAAGGAAAAGTTTGTCGATTCTCACTTCCAAAGTAATAAAAATATAAATTCAAGTTTTAGAGAAACATTTTACTTTGTTCCCTATCCCATGAATTCTAAGCCATTGAAGAAGAAGACAATACAATAGTTCTCGTTAGTAAGGCAAAAGTGGGTACCTGGTAAATGTCACGCATATAAGCATGAAGATTGGGATACTCAAGTAGCTTCTTCTTGGTGCACTTGAAGAGGACATTGTACACAATATCGAACCGAATCAAAGTAGTAAACAGGCATATATCTGCAAGGGTCAATGCATCTCCACACAAGTAGCGGAAACTACCCAAGTGATCATCTAACATCTCCAATGTACTGAACAACTCATTCACCGCCGTATTGTATGCCTCTTGGCTTTGAGCAAACCCACATCTGCCAAATGCAATATCATAACACATTTACACATCACAACAATCCAAGTACGTGACCATTCTCTTCCGTCTAAAGAAAATTCCAATAGGACCTAAATAAATCAAGAATAATGCTACTCTTCACACTAATTTCATTCGTTTTAAATGACTTTTTCTTTTTCTTTTTCTTTTTTAAGTAGCTCATGAAAAAACTGCTTAAAACATGTTATATCCGTCGGAATAAACTGAGTATGATAAATGAGTGTGAAAAGTGGTATTATTCATAAATCAATGAAAAATGCTTGGTACCTGCTTTTACTACAATCCCTTACAATCTTAAACGACAACCCCTTACAAGCTCACGCCACAAAATCTTAATAGTAAAAAATTAAGCAACAAAATTTGACATCATCTTAATTGTAAAAAACTCAAGCAACAAAATTTGACCCGTACATATCACATGGACTGCTACATCAGTTTGTATGGAGACCTTATAACAAAAGCTGCAGTATCATATCAGTTTGAAATGAGACTGTAGTAAAAGCTGGAATAGCTCTGGCAAAGTTTCTTACCTATAAACCCCATTATTGACAGTGGGGTAAATTATGCGATTCCATTCCTCAATCTTTCCCTTCAATGGCTCCGGGGATAGATTTACACCTGGATTGCCCGCTATCCCGTTTAGTCCCGAATTGAACAATTCAATTATATCGTAACTCTCATTGCAGACCACTTCCTTGCTTTGCGCATCCCACAGCATTGGCACAGTGGACCGCCCATCATACCCTCCTCTCCTGAGCTTATAAACCTCTCTCAGATTCCGGCACCCATTGGCATAGTCCCGAGTGGGGACGAGGATATCCCTATCCGCGTATGGGATTGAGGGCCCGGACTATGAGGGTCCGGTGAGCCCATGGGCACGGGAGGCCTACGTAGAGGTGAAGGGCGGTTGGGCTTTGGCGGGTAAAGCTGCTTGCACGGAATCTGGAGGCGGGTCTAGAGTAACTGCCGGAGGGATCGGAGGGGGCGAGCTGGGACATCATGAGCTGCCACGCGGAGTGCCAGGCGGTGCGGACGGTGGAGATTAGGAGTCCCGGCGGGAGGGATGGGCCCCAGAGGAGGTTGGTTATGGAGGTGAGGAGGGAAGGGTTTGAGGGTGGAGGTGGGGGTTTATGGTTCAGGGACATTCTGGTGGCGCTGACGTGGCATGAGGTGGCAAGTTTGGGATTGGAGAGGTTGGTGGATTTCTTGGGTGGCGGTGGGATGGGGAGGAGGTGGGGGATGAGGAGGGAAGTGTTGGGCATTTTAGTGGGTTCCTTCGGTTCGCCTGGAGAGTGGAGATGAACCAAAAAAAAAAAATGTAAAATATTTAGTTCAGCTATTTGTGTTATTTTTTAAAATAAAATAATTGATCTAGATAATAATTTAGTTATAATTGTATTATGGAGAAATATAAAATATTCTTTTATAAATTTATATTTCTTTTTTTTTTCGTAGAAATTTTTTTGTCGCAAAATATATGCTTAACTTTTGTAAATGTAAGAGTTAATTTATCATTTAAAAAAAATAAAAAAGAAGAAGAATTAAGATGGTTAATGGAGGGTAGGAGGAGTGTCCTACAGATTCACACTCCTACACTTTTATTCTCACCTTCTTTTAAGTGGCTTTTACAATTAAGGAACCTATCTGCTTCGTGTAAACTAGATCTAGAATATGAGTGGTCCAAATACAAAAACAAAAATAAAAAATAACTAAAAACTAAAAATTCGGCCATAAGAGTTAAGACCTCAAACCGATTTACTCCATCCTCAACCCGAAAGCTAAGACAAACAAAATAAAAAACAAAAACCCCACAAGCAGAAGCAAAAGAGGAAGAGCACAGCATTTCGGAAGACACGCCTTGGCCGAAAAAGACGATCATATCTAAGGTTGAACAAAAATAAAAAAACAACTAAAAACTAAAAATTCGGCCATGAGAATTAAGCATCCACACCGATCTACTCTATCATCAACCCGAAGGCGAAGACAACAAATCCATCATTAACCCAAAGGCTAGGACAAACAAAATAAAAAACAAAAACCTTACAAGCAGCAGCGGAAGAGCACGGCATCATAGACATCCTTAAGAAGACACACTTTGGCCGAAAAAAACGATCAGATCTAAAATTGAAGAGACTAGATCTAGATCTACAAACTAATTCTAAAGCAAACCACCAAAAACGGAGACCGATAGAGCCTACAAAGAAGACACCGAACACTACTACCGTGCAAAGGGAGGAAATAAAATCTACATCTAGAACTTCCCTCTTCTTGAAGTTCTTCTTGGTGTTGTTTAGAAGAAAAGAGAAGATAAATCAACTCCAGTTAAAAAAGAGTAATGTTACAGAGTTATATGTTACATTTTTATCTAATAATTACCTTGTAATATTGGCGTAATAGTTCTAATTAACTCTCAAATTTTATTTTCTCTGTTGAGGGTGGGAAAACCAGGAAGCCTACAGCAAGCACCTTCTATTTTCTCTGTGCATTTTTTCTCCACAATTGCTTTACTTTCCAAATCCAACCGATCATCCAGACTCAGACGACTAGGCCTTTCTTCACTGGTCCACTAGTTTGAGGCAATTTTTGCGCGTATCAGAGAATCTAAAAGCAAGTATTATCACTGGGGAAGATGGGCTAGAACCACCCGGACATTACCTTGGAGGAAATGGTGAAACTGACAAAAGGGTTCGTAGATATACTGATTCTGGCATCTGGGTATCAATCCTCTGGTCGTCTTGCCCACTGGGATCCCCAAAACATCAAGAAAGCCTTTCAGTGGGGCCTCTTCTTTGAAAATGTCAGTATATATATGCGTGAGTGTGTGCCTGTGGGTGTGTTTATGTTGTTGGATTGTTGGTTTTATGGAATATCACTAGGAATCTCTTAGATATTGAGATTTGATATTTCGTTTTTATTGATTTTTCTGCTGCCACTAATAGCATAATGTGTTCACATATGTTATCTCTTTTCCAATTGAACTTGATATTTCGTTTTGATTTTTACATAAGGATATGCATCAATGCCTTTGCTTTTAGCTGGGGTAGCATAATTGCAGTTTTGCTTTTTTTTTTTTCCTGTTAATAATGGGTAACCTTCTTAACAATATTAATAATAATAAATAAATAAATGTCTAGGTGTTTAGCCGTTTGAGCAGCTCAGATTTTTACCAGGAGTCAGTGGAGGAACTTGATGCAGCTCTATCTGAAATGACTTCCAATGCTTCTTTCCCTCAGGTTGTGGATAGTATTTTGTTGGAAAAAGTCCACATATCTCACTCAAACTACCATTCAACTGACAATGTTCTCTCAAACTTTCAATTATGACAGTGTCCCCCTCCAAACTGCCAAAAATTGTCAATGTTACCTCCAATGACGAAATTACCTTAGTAAAATAAAAACAAAAATACAAAAACTTCTAGAAAAAACCTAAAACTAACCAAAAAAAAAAAATCCAAACGTAGGCCTTTTTAAAAAAAAAATCAATTTTATAAGAAAAAAATTAAAAAAATTTCGATTATTTTTTTTTATAAAACTTGAAAATTTTCATTTTTTAATTTTATTTTTGTTTTATAATTTTATTTAAATAAAAATTTACGTTTAAAAAAAATGAAATTTTCGTTTAATAAAATGAAATTTTTTGTTTTTTAAAACTAAATTAAAAAAATAGTTTTTTTTTAAAAAAAATAAATAAAAATTTCCGTTTTAAAAAAATTGTTTTTTTAAAAAATATTATTTTTAAATTAAAATTTTTCGTTTTAAAAAAAAAAACCAATTTTTTTTTTTTTTTTATTTATCGGGGTATTTTTGTCGTTTTGGTAGTTTGGAGGGAACATTGTCACAATTAAAAGTTCGAAAAGGACATTGTCAATTGAGTGGTAGTTTGAGTCGAGTATGTGAACTTTACCCTATTTTGTTTATATACCTTGATTTTAGACCTAATCAGATTACTTGTGACAATGTGATTGCTTTGTTGTATAAAAACAGGGTCTTGCACATCTGACTTCTGCTACTCTTACCAAGGCACGAGGATTTGTATTAGAACATTTTATCCAAACTTTACCTTTGAGGGATTCACATCTTAGAGCTTTTCTGACTGCAGTCATTGAGATGGAGCTTGATGAACTATCAGAAACAGAGCATGATTGCTTTCTAAATGCATATCTGAACAAGTTGACTCTGCAGAATACATCACTTATCTCGATTCCAGATGACAGGGGTTTCAGGAAGGATTTAGTTATTCAATCCCCGTTCCCAAGCCTTGCTTCAATTAACAAGATTGAAAAATGCATTGGTGATGATTGTACAAAGTATGCTGTTCTAGAGATCTTCAAGAGTCAGTGTGTAGTGTCTTGCATATCAACTGTTGTGACAACTTAAATATTCTCTCAAATGCCATCAGACATGGCAGTCAGTCTGATAATAATTTACTCAATGAACAACTAAAGAAAGAAAATGCTTTCAGCGCTGAAAATGCCCTTTAGTCCATTGCTAAGCCTTTTTCTTTTTGTTTTTTATGTTGCTATGAAGTCCACTAAACTTCATAAAACTCCATGTGGTGCTCGGGTCCGTAGACCTATAAAATCAATTTGATTATTGCAAATTTCAAGTTGAGATACAAAAAGTCAATTTTCTGTTCCTCCTCAACCAAATTCTTAAAAGGACAACCTTATCTCTCGCTAGTTTAGTTAGTGCTTCTGTTTAGAAGCATTTAAATAGGTGCTTAAGAAAATGCCTCCATTTGCTAGGTCTATAGAAATGGGAATTACTTGGAGCTTGTAATTAGTATGTAGACAAGGATTTTAATGTTTGGTTTAAATATGTTGGGAGTTAATATGTTTGTAACAAATGTTTTCTCATGTATCAGATCTTGGTTTAGCAGGGCAATACCCATTACATAGTCAGTAATTTTCTGGACTGAAATTTTAACAACTATATGTTCAGACATAGCTACTGTAGCAGTTGCCACTCAAGAGCATATTGTGGATCATGCTTTTCTCATTCATATCATAGAATGTTGACTTTCCATCGCACTCTTATTTTATTGAGTTGATGTGGCACTTTGATCAATTGTGGCTATTCTATTTGGGCGTAACTATAGTAGTACCAACCCACGGGAGACTGTTCAGGAGAGACATAGACGGCGAAAACCGTAAGCGCACTTTCGAAACCAGCGGAGCCATAGCTTAACCGCCCGCTCCACCAGGGCATCAAGGAGAACCAATGTGGTTAATACTAATTAGACATGAAAATTTTTCATTACAGAGATTCAAACCCACATCCTAGTACTTACTTAACCATTTAAGGATTACCTGAGATGGTGGTGAGATGGGGAGGAGGTGGGGGATGAGGAGGGAAGTGTTGGGCATTTTTGTGGGTTCCTTCAGTTCGCCTGGAGATGAGCCAAAAAAAATGTAAGAGATTTAGTTTAGATATTTTTTAAAATAATTGATATTTAATTTGGTTATAATTGTATTATGGAGAAATATAAAATATAATTTCTTTTGTTAATTTATATTTCTTTTTATAAATTTTTAATCTTTTTTAATGTTAGAGGTAATTTATCATTTTAAAAATTCAAAAAATAAAATTAAGATGGTTAATGGATGAGGGTGTCCCACAAATACTCACACCCTACACTTTTATTCTCACATTCTTTGAAGTGGTTTTTAAAATTATCATTAAATTATGAAATTGATTATTATTAATTTTGATACAACGTTTATTTTAAAAGTCACGTCAAGAACTTCAATAGTGAGAGTTTGGATAGGAGCGTATGCAGCATTATTTCAAACACAAAACATTTTTCAAAACACATTAATAAATCAATTATAGTTAAAAAAGAGTAATACTATAGGGCTGTGTCACATTTTTATTTCATAATGTTGACGTGACCGAATTAATTAACTCTCAAATTTATTTTTTTTAGGAGGATTGATTTAAAAGTTAATTAAGTCTGTTTTAAAATAATTATGAGATAAAGTATAGTTTTTAAAAAATTAAATATCCAATTACTCTCAACCTTGAGTAAAAGGAGGTAAAAAGTAAGCAACTTGAGAGTTGAGACCATTGTTGAGAGCGGGAAAACCAGGAAGCCTCCAGCAGACGCCGTATTACTACATGTAGCCCTTCTATTTTCTCCGTGCATTTTTTTCTCCACAGCTGCTTTACCTTCCAAATCCAACCAATCATCCAGACTCAGACTGGGCCTTTCTTCACTGGTCCACTAGTTTGAGGTAATTTTTTCGCGCATCAGAGAATCTAAAACCAAGTATTATCACTGGGAAAGATGGGCTGGAACCACCCAGACATTGCCTTGGAGGAAATGGTGAAACTGACAAAAGGGTTCGTAGATATACTGATTCTGACATCTGGGTATCAATCCTCTGGTCGTCTTGCCCACTGGGATCCCCAAAACATCAAGAAAGCCTTTCAGTGGGGCCTCTTCTTTGAAAATGTCAGTATATATATGCGTGAGTGTGTGCCTGTGTGTGTGTTATGTTGTTGGATTGTTGGTTTTATGGAATATCACTAGGAATCTCTTAGATATTGAGATTTGATGATTAGGCATATGAGGCGAGTTTCTGGGTTTCCTAGCCTTTTTTTTTTTCCACATTCATTGTGACTAAATATTCCAGAATCGAATTTTCCAATTATAAGAATGATAGGAAAAAAAAATTCAAAAATTTAATTTAGCCTCTACGAAGTGTATGAACGTATTATCATGAGAGAAATTATGTTAGTGGTAAGATGTTAATTGGCTCCTTATTTTTTTAATTACTTTTATTTGTGTACATTTGTATTTATGCTGTTCTTTGGATTTCCACTAGCTCTAGGGAGATAAAAAGATATTCTTTTTACTTTGAGACTTTCTTAAAGAAAACGCGGCTCTAATATTTCTATTAGTTGATTGCACAGCAGTAAGAAGTTTTTTTTCTGTATATGATGCTCTCCTGATCTTATAAACCCTTTTTTGGTTTCTCGGTGATGGGATACTTGCTATAGATTGCTGATTTTTAAGTAGGGTACATAGTGTTTATTGTATCGATCATGGGGTGTATGTATGTCTGATTTTTCTGCTGCCACTAATAGCGTAATTCGTTCACATATGTTATCTCTTTTCCAATTGAACTTTATATTTCTTTTTGATTTTTACATAAGGATATGCATCAAGTCCTTTTCTTTCAGTTGGGATAGCATAATTGCAGTTTTTTTTTTTCCTGGTAATAATGGGTAACCTTCTTAACAATAATTTTTTTAAAAAAATGTCTAGGTGTTTAGCCGTTTGAGCAGCTCAGATTTTTACCAGGAGTCAGTGGAGGAACTTGATGCAGCTCTATCTGAAATGACTTCCAATGCTTCTTTCCCTCAGGTTTTGGATAGCATTTTGTTTATGTACCTTGATTTTAGAACTAATCAGATTTTTGTGACAATGTGATTGCTTTGTTGTATAAAAACAGGGTCTTGTACATCTGACTTCTGCTACTCTGACCAAGGCACGAGGATTTGTATTAGAACATTTTATCCAAACTTTACCTTTGAGGGATTCACATCTCAGAGCTTTTCTGACTGCAGTCATTGAGATGGAGCTTGATGAACTATCAGACACAGAGCATGATTGCCTAAATGCATATCTGAACAAGTTGACTCTGCAGAATACATCACTTATCTCGATTCCAGATGACAGGGGTTTCAGGAAGGATTTAGTTATTCAATCCCCAAGCATTGCTTCAATTAACAAGATTGAAAAATCCATTGGTGATAATTTTACAAAGTATGCCGTTCTAGAGATCTTGAAGAGGCGTTGTGCAGTGTCTTGCATATCAACAGTTGAGACAGGCTTGAGTATTCTCTCAAATGCCATCAGACATAGCAGTCAGTCTGATAATAATTTACTCAATGAACAACTAAAGAATGAAAATGCTCCAATGTAAGTTGTTTCTTTTCTGTTTACGACTAGGAACGGGAAGAAAAAAAAAAGAAGAGTATTTTTGCGGGCGGAAAATGCCCTTTAGTCCATTGCTAAACCTTTTTCTTTTTCTTTTTATGTTGCTATGAAGTCCACTAAACTTCATAAAACTCCATGTGGTGCTCGGGTCCGTAGACCTATAAAATCAATTTGATTATTGCAAATTTCAAGTTGAGATACAAAAAGTCAATTTTCTGTTCCTCCTCAACCAAATTCTTAAAAGGACAACCTTATCTCTCGCTAGTTTAGTTAGTGCTTCTGTTTAGAAGCATTTAAATAGGTGCTTAAGAAAATGCCTCCATTTGCTAGGTCTATAGAAATGGGAATTACTTGGAGCTTGTAATTAGTATGTAGACAAGGATTTTAATGTTTGGTTTAAATATGTTGGGAGTTAATATGTTTGTAACAAATGTTTTCTCATGTATCAGATCTTGGTTTAGCAGGGCAATACCCATTACATAGTCAGTAATTTTCTGGACTGAAATTTTAACAACTATATGTTCAGATCATATTGTGGATCATGCCTGTTCTCATTCATATTGCAGAATGTTGAATTTCTTTACTATATTCTAGAAATAAAAGTTGATAAAATCTAAGCTTTAACTGTTGGCATCATCATCTGTGCTGAGAAGTTACATTTATGTTTACCTGTTTCACAGTTACTACACTTTTGCCCTTATTCTTTCAGAAAATGGCTGAGAGACTCATTCAATGCTAAAATTGGAACTGCTCTTTCAGTTCCTATTGCTATTAGAAATGGTCAATCCTATTTCATAAGATATTCAAGAGTTCTTATGTGAATTTTATTTTTTGCTGCGTGCTAATCAACTTACCTTATGGTATGTAGTTTGTTGACATTTTTTGTTAATATTGAGTCAGTCTCAGGACAAATCTTCATGACTTTACTGGTAAGGCCTGAATGGAATGTATTTGACTTTCTTATTCAGGAATGTAGAACTGTTGCTGGAGTTTATCACCTGGAAACACTGGAAATCAAGGAGTCTCTCATATTATCTTGATAAGAGAACTGTTAGATTAGTCTCAGGTGCTAGCTTGATATTTTCTGCTCCTAAGGTTCAGTGGACACAAGTTTTTCAAGGGCTAAATATTTCAGCCAAAAGCAGTGAGAATGATTCTAGTGAAATAATTGTAAGTCGGTTAAATTCTTGAAACAAATTATAGAAACATGTTTTCCATAGTTCAATGTTGATTGGTTAAATGTTCTATTTTTCTCCAGCAATTTTTATCACACATATGTATGCTTGCTATGTAGTTGCATCAGAAAAGCTGAAAGGGCTTCCCAGTGATGTAATTTATTGCATGGTTGAAGAAAGAAAACTCCAATCTATCATTGATGCTTAAATTGCCCAATCACCGACATAATGGATGCATAGGTAGTTGAGGTGCTTGTCTTTGAGGATCCTATACCTATCCAAGTCTCACTTTGCTTCTAAATTATACATATTTTTTTATATTTAAATTGGGTACTAGTAGTTATACATAATTACACCAGATGCGTCAAGGTACAATTGTTCCCTAGCAGTGGCGGAACTAGAATATTTAGTTGGTGGGGCAAAATTAAAAAAAAAAAAAAAAAAAAAAAAAATCATGCCAGTGGGGGCTGGGGGTGCAAAAACTAACTTTTAAAGTTATTTAAAAAAAAATAAAAAAAAATTTGGGGGGACCACCCCTTGGCTTGGGGGGCTGGGGACCCCCCAAGCCCAAGGGTAGTTCCGCCCCTGCTCCCTAGGCTAGCCTTTGAGGCTATACAATTAAGTATAGCCCAGGGCGTATGCTTTTTAATTTTGTTATGAGATTGGAAACAAGCATTCACCATTCTACAGGTTCTTGCCTCACATGTATTAGGTGATCAGAATATCAAGTTATGGTACACACTTTCTTTATTTAGGTTTATTAGGGATGAGAACATATTAAATTGTTTCAATGTTCCATGTGGGACTGCTACTCTTTGCTTGTTCAAACTCGATTTTGTTCATATAGGGTTGTATATGGATAATGCTTTACAAGACTTGCAAATGGATCTAACCTTTAAGAGTATGTTTTCCTGATTATATGTATACATTGCTTTTTTATTGAGGCAGGAGCTCTTGTTACTTGGATGCATTGCAAGCAGATGGAATTGTCTAATTGAACATTTCACATCTGTTTCTTATTATTCCCGTACTATCCTAGAGCAATATAATGAGTTGTGCAACTTGGTTTTGGGAAGATCTCAAAGCCTTAATTCGATTAATTCAAAGGTATCTGTTATACTTGAGATAAGTTTGAAGTAAAAGATAGATATGCATATCTTAATAAGGTACATGACTCTGTAGTCTGCTGATTCTTATTGAGATGTGTTTCTAGGAATGTATTTGCATTTTGTCAATAATCTTAATCTTGTTCTGGCATTTTACTACTATATTCAGTTTTTTAAAGCTTCACATTCTTTATCCACTATCTTCTATATATAGGATGGGCCTTTACTTCCATGAATCAATTCCTTTGAGGTAGATGGCCTATTCTGCCTACTTTTCTTGACTTTGTGATTGATCTGAGAGAAATATGCTGAACAAGACTAATGCAAACTTTCATTTCTCCTATGCTAATTTTCCAATTTTGATATTTTTTTCATTAAAATCCTATGAGGTTCAAGAATATCTGAGAATTTTTTGGGAATTTAATGTTATACGTTCATTAGCTTAATCGTTACTTCAAGATTTGATGAATGCTAGTAAGGATATGTTAACATTTCAACTTCACCGCTTAAGGCACACATTTATCATCATAAGGGCTCAGGTAGAGTGACTTCAAAGTCATTTTCATATTGAAGGGAACGT
Source organism: Corylus avellana (assembly GCF_965113065.1). NCBI lineage: Eukaryota > Viridiplantae > Streptophyta > Magnoliopsida > Fagales > Betulaceae > Corylus > Corylus avellana. The sequence goes on from NC_142500.1 coordinate 19,127,335, forward strand.
CAGGCCAGGCCCTCTGAAAAAGAATCCCAAGGCCATTGATTGGCAAATAGCCTGCTTCAGTGGGGGCCTAATGTCTTGACAACGGATGCCTGCCCAAGGAAAATTGGTGTCACCTTTGCTTATGTTTACAGGAAGTGGAAGCCTGACTTGAGGAAGCACCAAAAGGAAAGTGACCGAATGCTTTAGGCTGGCCTGGTTTAGGCAGGCCCTAAGGTATAGGGAGCTTTTTAGCTTAGTGCATGATGGTACTGTCCTGCTTATGGCAGTAAGGATTACCTGAGGTTTTGGTGGCTAAAGTTGGGAGCTATCTTTTGCAAATCTGTATAAATGTGCTGGTTAAGAATGACTTCTGCTAAGTCAAGTGTAATTGGGAGGGAGGGAGGCCTGCATGGCTGCACCTTTGCTTATGATAGTTGTCATGTCGTGTGAATATTGAGCTGCGTCTGCAGTAGCCCTTTCAACCATAGCAAGCATTTGTTCTAGAAAACCCACTATGCAAAACCTCAATAGGCTTCAAATTTGAAATACCATATAATGCCAACTATGCATCAACTTAGAGAGAGAGAGAGAGAGAGAGAGGGAGAGAAGCCCACTATGCCTGAACATTTCTCTGTGCTTATAACATTTGTATACACGATATTCATTGGTTATCTAATTTGGTTTGAAAGTTATTGTTTGCTATAAGAATAACTCGTGGATCTTTTTCTACTGATCAAATTCCTGAATAGTTTATCTGTTTGTGTAATGAAACAAGTGCATTATACAAGCAATAAGGAAGTTTTGCCAAAGCAAAATGAATCCAGATTTGTCATGATTTACGTCTTAGATGGATTTGTATTTTGTTGTTTTCTTCTTGCAAGTAAATGCTGTAATCATCCAGCTTCTAACTCATCATTCTTCTTTCCTTATACATGCTCTTCTTGTTTTAGCTGTTCATTGGAGGCCACTGTTTACATCACTGTTTATGGTTAATTCCATGGTTTAAAACAGGAAAGTGGCATTCTTGACTATCTGACTGGACTGCTGGGTGGTCAACTTCATGAATTATGGAAAATGTCCCCTGTCCTTGCAGCAGCTGCAATTCCACTCTGGTACTCCAATGATTCTTCTATGTAATGTGTGCATGCAAGATGAAATGTGTACCAGTTCATTTTATTTTTATAAGAATTGACTTGGAATTAGTGACAGATTTCCAATTAGAACAACTTTTGCAAAGGGCCTAATATTTAGAGTGTATTTTAATTGTGGTGATATTTCCATATTTGAGGAGACTCTAGTTCTATTTCCATAGGATCCAGATACCTCTTCTAAAACAGCCCTGCAAACTTTTTTGAAGCCTTCTAGTGTTTTCAGTTCACTTTCTTTGCATTTGAAGATGGTAATAACTAGCGTCGCAGGTCTCCCTTGTTAAGATTGTACTTGAGCGAAGTGGAGACTCAATTCAGAGGAGATTTTTCGATAATGAGGTTTTGTATTTGTGTATCTCTTTTCCTTATTGTAATGTGTTTCCATATGTTTGATCCTTGTGAAACAATACTTCCATTTCTTCTAGCAATTTGTATTTATTCTGTTATGTAGATGCTGCAATTGTACTCAAGATATGAAGGAACACAACACCTGTGAGTATATTCAATGACTCCCACATTTTTTTTTCCCTCCCGCTGCTGTTCATAGAGATACATCTGGCTGTCCTCTGTAGTTTGTCATAGTTTAGGACTCTTGTAATGAATATCTATAAGATTAAACATCTCAGCATGTAATTTAATGTTAGGGTATTGATGTTGTGATAGCCAGCAGGTTTATTGGTGTTTAGGATATCATAACAAATATGTATATATTTATCACCTTAGCATGTGACTACTGTTTGGTCATTGAAATTGTGATAGTTATATAGTAAGTAGATTTGATGAGACACTTTGTGCTCATGGACGCTTCCACCTCCTGATAGTTGCTTTGCTCATACATATTTTACATGTCTCCTGGGAAAAATTATAAGTTTGAAACTGAGTCATGATAACCTCAGTAGTTTTGTGCATAACATTTTTATCATACTCCAGTGAGCTTGAGCCTTGCACAATGAGATAGTGGAAATTGTCTGCAACCTGTATTGGACTTGGTTGTCGATTTGAATTTTAGGTCAATAGGTCATGTATATAGAGATTCCTTAAAGTATTTTATATTGTTAATACCATAGGAAGAACTGCATTCATTGCTTGTCTGTACAGTATGTGCTCCAATTCATGGAAGTCAATAATCGAACACTAAAAATTGGTGCTGAGCTTCTCAGCATATAAGAGTTGGAAGTAGTTTATCAAACCTGTAGATGTAATAGACCCTGGAGGCTAGGCCACACACATGCAGAGCAAACATGTTTTTATTCTTATAAGTTTTTATGGGGACAATTGTGACATATCCCTTAGTAGTATAGATGACTCTAATCAATGTTCAAGATTTAGTTATCAGAAAGAGAAATTTATTGCTAAAAATATACAAGAAATCAAATATGATGTATTCCCAGGTGAACTTGCTGAGAGAATTTGGTGCCTCTACATCGTTCATGTTCGGGGCTCTCATCTATTGCATGGTGCCACTAGCTAGTGCTCAATAGCTGGCTAGTTTACTGTAAGAACCTGTATTCAACACACTTCGGTATAACTGTTCTTGTTTGCTCATACATGGAAGATTGCTAGACTTGTTTTTCTGAGTACTTGTTTTAGGGTCTTCTTGTTAATATTTTTGCTATCAAATTCTTTCCAGGGCTCAAAATTTCCATTTGGTTGTGAGTTTCCGTTGGTAGAAGCAGAAGTTTTAGCAATCTAGTGTGATGGTGTGGGTGTGATAGCGCAGAAGGAAAAGAGTGTCTAAAATGCCAGTGAACTTTTGGTATGTCTAACTCGAACTTGTTTAAATATTTTAAATATGATTACCATATTATGAGCATGTTTGGGATTGCATTTGAAAATAGAGTTTTTAAGTCAAAAAATACTTTTTGGCAAAAGTTTCATTTATAAGTTTTTGTCAAAAAGTGCGTTTTGACAATTTTTAGGCTTTTTAGACCCTTAAAAGCGCTTTTAATTTTTTTACCAAACGACTATTTTTTTCTTCAAACGAACTTTTTTAGTGTTAAACGCATTTTTAGGCCTCTCAAATGCAATCCTAAACAAGCCTTAAATTTTTTAGCTGTGTTTCACTCTATCCCTTGTTGAAATAATTTTGATAATTTTTTACCCAAAATTCTGCATGTTCAACAAGAAGCCTATTTACTAATTCTAATAATTACGCACCTCGGATTCTGTCCATGTACAGTAGTGATTTGTCTCCTTGTTTGTTAGGTAGAATAGGTGTCTGTTTTCTATGCCAACATAGGATTTTGTGTCTGAAGAAGTAATCATTTGGAGGAAGACGACTGTCTGTTTGTGTTTTGTGTAAAAAAACATTATTCATTTACACGAGTGTTTGTGTCTAACTTCTCTTCTTTCTATACCATCCTTAGATAATATTTTTTTCTTTCCTATTTAGAATTTTGTATTCATCTCAAAGTAGCATTCTATCTTTCCCCCTTCTCTCTCTCTCTCTTCCGTATGATTTACACATTTTTATGGGCCTTTTCTATAAAAAAAAAATGTGATCTAACTTGCAATAAAAAGCCAAAAAGTTTTTTTTTTTTTTTTTTAAAAAAAAAAAGTGTTTAAGCAGGCAGGTCTTGTTCATTTAGGTGTGGACGGTGTAAAGATTTACCTCATCAGATAAGATCTAATCCTCCTTTTTCTTTCAGTGATGCTTTTGGGAAAGTTCACAGGATTTTTGAGTAAAATAGAAGGAAGATCACTAATGACAAACAGTAGCAACTTTTTTGAAGGCTATCCATTCTAAAGAGTGCTCAAATACCACTACTGATGTTACATCACTAGATGCAAATTCCCCTAGCTGGGGCCAATCTGACTAGGGATGGTCGTAAAGCAAAGGTGGATGAGCTGTTGATGGTGATGATTCTTATCTCTGCCAAATGGGAGAGTGACATGTAAAGATATGATACCTGACAACAGAAATTGACACTAGAAAGGCAGTCTTCATGTTTTCTTTTGGCTATATAATCTCTTTGCAGTTCATTGCTTCCAGCCATACACAAAGCTCTCCTTGAAACAATACACAGCTGTTGGTGGGAAAGGAGCTAACAATGAAGATGTCAAGCATCTCCAGCTTGAGGAGGATCCAGTTCTTGCAGTTGAAGAAGAGAATTGCTAGTTCTGGCCCTTCTGTCACACTTGGGAGTGTCAAAAGAAGAAGATTACTGGATTGTTGCCATGGATCATATGCCTTGAGGCAATTGGTGGGGAAGTTCAAGTCACAGTGGAAGCAAACTTTGGGTTGGCAAAGAAGCAGGGCACAGTACAGCTATGATTTTCACAGCTATTCTCTCAACTTTGATGATGGTTTCTTTAAATGACCATCATTGACATCATGGTTGCCCATGATTTTTCTCTTTTTCTTTTTAAATAAGCAATGATTTGTTCCAGAGGTTTTTTATTGTTTCAGAGGCCATTAATGGCGCATACACCAGGGTTTGTTGAATTCTTTATCAGCTTTATGTGAAGTTTTTAATATTCCCTCAAGAGACTTTACCGCTTTGTTAGGTGGCGTCTCTATACATGTGCAATCCTCTTTTTGTGAAAAGAGATCGATCTCACTGACGGAACAAGTCACATTGAAAGTACTCAGAAAAAAAGAAATTGAAAAGAAAAGAAATGAAAGAAATAGCAAAATCAAATGGTAATTCGCTCTAAAACAAACATATGTGTGAATACGGGCTTGCTCGCAAGCTTTAATCGAGTTTCGTCGAACAAGTCAAGATAATCAAATGGATTTTTATTTTCACGAGTTAGATATTGCAACTACCAATCGGGTTCAAATTAAGTTTAAGCGAGCGAGTATCAAGAGGGTTGTTGGACAGACTGGTTCATTTGCGGCCTGAGTGACCCATCAGATGAAAACTTAGCCCGACGTGGGGTTCATCTTCTTCCTCTTCCTACGTGGTTAGCCACTGAGGAAGAACAATTAGCCCAAAAGCGAGAGTATTGAAACAGAAAGTCCTCGGAGCAATCCCAACCAAAAACTAAAAGAACCAAAAACGATGAAGCCGTTGCTCAAAAGAAAAATATAACCAGAAGATAGAGCCGTTAAGAACAAGTAGAGTAGCCTTCAGACCAAATGAAGACGAGATGAGTAATTCTACACGGCGCGCTGAAGTCCCTCCATCGTCCATCTTTGCTGACATGGCGTAGTCTAGTCAGCCACGCCATGCTGACTGGACCACGCCATATATATATATATACACGGGTTAAAATATGCTTCATTTTTTTTTTTTTTTTACTTACCAAAAAAAAATGCTTTTTTTTAATTAAAAACTCGTGTGATATCCGCAGAAATTTGATATCCGCAGCGGAGGCCGGAGTGACAGAGAGGGAGAGCAGTGAAAACGAAGATGGTGCGGAACAATAACAGCGACAGCGACGACGACGAAACATTCTATTACCGGTATCCCTCTTCTTCAAATCCTGCCGCCACATCCACCGCCGTAACAGACTCTAAACCCCACAGAAACAAACCCAAAGGCGGCGGAGGAGGATCGGGAGGACTCGCTCCATCCAAGTCGACCCTCTACGTGTCGAACCTCGACTACGCGCTCACAAACTCCGATCTACACACGCTCTTCTCCACCTTCGGCAAGGTCGCGCGCGTCACCGTCCTCAAGGACCGCGCCACGCGCATCAGCAGGGGCGTGGCCTTCATCCAGTTCGTCTCCGCCGCCGACGCCCTCTCTGCGTCGCGTCAGATGCACGGGAAGGTCCTCAACGGGCGCACCGTCTCTGCCTCCATCGCCTCCGACAACGGACGAGCCCCGGAGTTCATCCGGAAGCGCGAGTACAAGGACAAGTCCCGGTGCTACGAGTGCGGGGAGGGGGGACACCTGTCCTACGAGTGCCCCAAGAACCAGTTGGGCCCCCGGGAGCGGCCCGTGCCCAAAAGGCCTCGGGGCGGTGCCGCCCAAGTGAAGGAGGTGGGTTTAGATGATGAAGATGCTCCGGCGTTTGACGATGATAATTGGGCGTCGGTGGTGGACAGTGGGGCGGACCAACGGTTGTTGACGATGGACGAGACCGATGGGGATCTAAAGAAGACGAAGAAGGCCAAGAAAACAAGCTATTTTAGTGATGAGAGCGGTGATGAGGATGAGTGACAATTTAGGGTTTTGATTGTATTTATTTGGCTAGTTTTTAATGTAAGATTTTTGTTTGAAGATCAATTTCATCAATCTTCTTCTTTTTGGTTCTATTTTTTGCCCCAATATATAGCATTTGCTTACAATTCTGCAGAAGTAAATGATCTTTTGCCACCAAATCAATCTAATCTGCTGAAGAGAGAGAAAGCAATATGCCATGGGGATTTATTCTTTACCAGCATTTCATGGTCACCCATAATCTCCTCTAGCAGCTCCTGCAGTGCAGTGGGTTTGTCAGCTGTGCCTGTGTTGGGGGAACAGGAGCTGCAAAGACAACAGCTTCTACTCCTCCTCTGCATAAAAGGACAGTTTCATGTTTGGTTCAAGCTTGATACAAATTGATTAAATTTGATGGTTCTACCCAGCACAAGAAGAATTTCTAACAGAACCTTAATAATTGATTGAAACAAGAAGCAAACATTGGAAATGTGGCTCTTCAATCTTCATCATTAATTGTCCTTGATAGAAATAAGCAAAGGGAACACCCATTGCAAGGTTTATGAGCAAGAATACGAAAATAGAGATTCTCAATAATTTTATTGTTGGATTGCCTACAATTTGTCTCAAAAAGTTTTGGACAGTTTACCCATGTGCTGGGCTAATGGACTTCTATATTTTCCGTTCGAATTGCTAGCAATTCAACATTAAAGAACTGAATCTAGAGTATCATATATATGACTTAAATGCAAGTACAAACTGTTGAGGTGGATCTTTGTTCCACATTCAACATCCTTTTGTGTATTGAATGAAGTTTCTGTCATTCTCTCCATCCTAAAACTTTCAAAAAAAATTAATTCATTACTTTCTCTGATATGTACTGAGATGAAGAGTTTTTAAAACTTCAAAATTTCAGGAATCCGTAATTACTCCTAGTCAAGCCAAATGAGAACTTTACTAACTTTCTACTGGGTTAAAGAAAAAATCTATTACCAGTTTCTGGAAAAGCATCAGTAAACACCATCATCTCCTCTCCACTAAGACCAGATAAGAAACAAATCCATGGCTATCTGCAGAGCAAAAGACACTAACAAGTTTTATCATCTGAGATGATCCTTCAGTTCATTAGCCCCTAGAGAACAGCCTTCTCTTAGTGAGAGTATTGCCTTCTTGTCCAATGGGTAAAATGCTTTAACTGCATCAATTATTTTTGTTGATTTGCATGAAATTACTGATGAGTAATCATGACTTGAGTACAAAAAATAACCTATTAGCTCATAAAGAAAGTAATCAAGAGAAGTTTTACCCTGATGGAGGAGAATATAAAGAAATAGGAGGAGCCTTGCCCACCTGAAATGGTGTACACTATTGGCCTGAAGAGAAACTACACAGCCCATCAGGATCCTCTTATTAAGCCAAATCTTTAAACAATTTGCTCATCCCATACTAAAACTAAGGAGTTTATTAAGAAAATGTGCAGGTGGGCAAAGTACAAGCTTTCTGCCAAATCTATTTTCAAACTAAATCCATGTTTTTGAGAACAGATACATACAAGCGTTAATCAATCCCACATCGATAAGAAGCAACACACTTCTTCTCTTTATAACATTCCAGAGAGAGCCTTTCTATCGCCGGGCTTAGTAACGTGAGTCTATAACCTGAGTGGGGGCATTAAAGTGATTGAACTTCTTGTCCAACCCAACGGGTCGGGTTCTGGAGGCATTTCTCTGGCCTGCCCGTTCTAAGCCAAGAGTTGATCCATGTTACCTGGGCGAAGGCTCTAGGCGACGTGGCTCCTAAAGAGGAGGGCTCTGCGTCAGGCTGGTTTCACAGAGCAGCGAATACTTCCCGCTCCTGGCAGTGGAAGGATAACGGGTCAGTGCCTCCCGGATCCAAAAGAACCTCTTCGGTTACCAAGATGAACCACCGCTTTTTTATCTATATATTTTTGTTGGTCACTTTTTTTTGAAGGTGAATAAAAATCGTCAACCTGTGTTGATTTTGGTTTTATTTTTGTTCGGCTGTCTGCTGATTTTCTCTTCAATAACCACCCACCATTGGGGCGGGGGACGAGAGGAATGCCTTGAAATTGCCCACCAGTTGGGCATGCAAAAACTGAGCGTCCAGGACAGTGTACACCCGTAATATCGTTTGAGAAACCCTTCACCAAGTACACATTGAGAACTCTTACACAGACTCTGTCAGTTCGCTTTCTCTCACACCCATTAACTTAAGCATCGAAGGTAGTTGTGCCAGATTTCCGGTAGACCTTTCTAACCTTTTAACATCTTTTCAGCCTCTCGGTGCATGGCATATGGTTACTGTATCAACAGACACTAAAGCTGCAAGTCTTTTACAATTTCTTGACAAGTGTCAGCATGTAATTAACTGATGTTAAAAAAAAAAATACTCGCTGACAATGCATAACTCTAATTACATGTTGGCATATGTCAAGTTGTAAAAAAATTATAAGTGAATCATTGCTCTACTTCTAATATAATGAGACGAGATAATAATTTTAGGAAAAACTTCACTTTAGACCCTTAAATTATCACGCATTTTGACAAACTCCCCAAACTTCAAAACCTCTCAATTTGAATTCTTAAACTTTCAATTGTAGTCAAGATGAACCACCACTTTTTTATTTATATATGACTGAGGGGTTCAAATTGACTACAATTGAAAGTTTAAGAATTCAAATTGAGAGGTTTTGAAGTTTGGGGGGTTTGTCAAAATGCGCGGTAATTTAAGGGTTTAAAGTGAAGTTTTTCCTAAAATTATTATCTCGTCTCATTATATTAGAAGCAGAGCAATGATTCACTTATAATTTTTTTACAACTTGACATATGCCAACATGTAATTAGAGTTATGCATTGTCAGCGAGTATTTTTTTTTTTAACATCCGTTAATTACATGCTGACACTTTTTTTTAACATCCGTTAATTACATTTGAACCCCTCAGTCATATTTTAAACGTTAAAAGTGAGAGACAATGACGTTTATACTCCCAACTTTTTTATAAAATTCCAAAACTTTTTTTTAAAAAAAAAAAAAAAAAAAAAAAGGGATATTTTGGTCTTTTTAAGTATTGTCGTTAAAAGTTAACGGCTAAATCTGATGGGGGGGTTCGAATTGATTGCAATTGAAAGTTTAAGAGTTCAAATTAAGAGGTTTTGAAGTTTGGAATGAATTTGCCAAAACGCACGATAATTTAGAGTATAAAGTGAAGTTTTTCGGTAATGTTATGTTCATACTATTCCTTCTTATCTTTAAATTCCTCATGTTGGCGGCTTTCCACGTAATTCACACCTCTCACATCACATGCATGTGGATCAGTAACAGAGAGAATGGAAGCCTTGCTCTTGCATACAACAGCAAGTATGACCGGTTAGGAAAAAAAAAGAAACGAAAATCAGCCATGCCAGTGATGCCACTACTATATGAATAAAGGAACATGAACCAAAAGAATAAATCAAATTGTATTAAACAGTCAAGAAATTACAATAGCAAACGAATGTCACACAACCAAATTGACCTTCACAAAAGAATTGACATATATAGTTGCTAGAAACACAACAAATCTCCCACCCGATATCACACACAAGCTTGTTTTCTAAGGTACACCAGGAGTATGAGAAGAGATAGATTAAGCAACACCCCTATTCAAAGCCCGCTCCAACCTTGTCTCAAATGGGGTAGAGTGCCAATTCACTCTCTTATCCTGCACCATAAATACTCAATCAGAACCACACCATCACCAAATGCAAAAATCCCAAAAGCTTTACTTCAGATATACCTCTCTGTACTTGCTGGTTGTGTTAGGAATTCCTTTGTAGGAAGAGACAGAGCCAGAATCCTTGGTGGTGTGATTCCAGTAGGTCCCGACAGTGCCTATTATGGGCATCTCATCAGGGCTTCTACTTGGAGACTTCCTTGGTGAAGAAGAAGCTGAAAACTGTTTGAGCTCTTCGACAGTCAATGCTCCTAAAATAGGTCTATCATCGTGGCTCCTCCATGAGTTTGATCCTGGTGACATGCTATTCTCGGGCGTGAAGGTGGTATTAGGACCAATTGTGCTAGTCTTATTGACGGGAGGCGTGTCAGATGAAACCAACCAGTTGGATAAGCTAGTATCAACTGCTATTTCTTGCATTGACTTCTTGGCTTGATCGGTTTTTGACTTGAAACTGAATGACAATTCCTTAAAACCTGGCTCTGAACCAAAAGAAGCTCTCTGTTCTTCATTTGAGACAAGATTCTCTTTCAAAGGCCTCAATGGTGGTGTCCCTTTAGCTTTAACAGCTTTCCACTGAGTAAGATTTTCTACTGGGTTCAGCACAGGATGAACATACAGACTTCTATCTCGAGCATATGGGTTAGATCCAACTGGCTTTGCATCCCCCCCATCATGGAAACCACATATTGGCACAGAACTATCGACCTCCTCAGTAAAAACATGAGCTGCAGAAGTAGTTCTCCTCGGTTTTCCATCATCATCCTCAAATAAACCATTAACTTCTAGTCCCTCGTCCTCGTCGTCGTCATCATCTTCTTCATAATCAAGATCACTATCCTCATGGTCTAGTCCTTCATACTCATCATCACTGTCCCTCCAATCCTGGTACCGATGATTCGGAGGATAAGGTCCCGAGCTTGACGTGATCGAACTGTCTTCTGAGGAGGACTTAGATTGGTTTGATTTTGTTAGATTTTCCTCCTCCCTCTTCTTGCCTTCACTCTCCATTGAAAAGTCCAGAGCTTCATCACACGAGACATGTTCATAGGTTTTGACATTGGAGTCAAATGTTACTTTCTTTCTGGTCCTAAAGCTCAACTCTTTCTCAGGCCCATCCCTACACACAAACACCATCGGTGTTCAGATTTTTTTTTTAAAAAAAAAAAACTTCTAGAAAAATTGCATTTGTATCAAATAATAACAATTGGGAACCAGCGAAATCGAAACAGATGTAAGATTTGATAACTCACTGGACTTGTGAAACGGAGTTGTTGGTGGGATTTTCGGAGGCGCCCTGAGGGACAGCAGATTGCACAGGCGTACAACTGACAATTCTCTGCAACAAATTTCAGAATTCAATTTCAGTTTTTTAATTCGATAAACACAATAATCAACTTAAGTTCTGTTTGGCTACTAAGAAAATCTATATGAAATCAGAAAGAAACCAAGAAGATTGCGATGGTTCCTCTGTGCAACTTGAAAGAGAGAGAAATAACAGAAAAATCTTCAAAATCTTCCTTTTTATTTCTTTTCCGGCGTACTCTCACCGACCAAACAAAGGGTAAAGGGGAAAACACACGAAGACCCCGTAATCAAAGCTTGAAAACAAAACAATTATCAACTTAAGCTCTGTTCGGCCGCTGAGAAAACCAAGGAAATTTAAAATGCCCCATGATTTCGAATCCTCAAGAAACCCCGAGTAAAGATTAATGACTATTCGATTCCTTTGAGAAACTAAAACAAAGAACTAAAGAAAACAAAGAGATTCAAAATCTTGATTCCTTTTTCTTCCTATACCGGCATATTCTCAGCGACCAACCAGAAGGGTGAAGGCAAAACACCGAACAACACCGTAAAATCAAAGCTTGAAAACAAACAAACACTTACTTGGTGGTCACGAGGCTGAACCTTGTTCCGACTCCGTTTCCTTGACTTCCCCCCATCTTTGGAGGAACCAAAACAACCAAGAAAGCAACCCATCCGAAACGAAAAAGAAAAAAAATATCTTCTTCCTCCAAACCCACAACGTATTTCGCTCGCTGTGCCTTAGGTTTGCGCAGAGACCGACCTTTTCGCTACTGGGTTCTCATCGTTTCAGAGAGAGAGAGAGAGAGAGACAGAGAAGGAAGAGCCCAAGGGACAAAACGGTCAGTAGATTTGAAGCAAGTGCGTGGGGGGTTTTCTAGGGTTTGTTTCTTTCTATTTTTAATGGAAAAAGAGGAAGTGACCGTTGGGGCTTGGGATTCCTTTACGCTATCACATCACAGCCTGTAAATCGCGGGCTTCTTTTTCCTTCTCGTTTTTTCTTCGTGTGTTTTGTAGGCTTATCTGGACCGTTCACTTCATTGGGCCCCACTACCGTATGATGTCTGATTTCATTCTGAGATGACTAACGTCTATTTTTAACCAATTTTTTTTTTTAAAAAAAAAAAAAACAAAATTTATTAAGTAATTGATATAAAATTTATTTAAAACACATTATTTTGGTCTGTACGAAATAAATATGATTATGTGATCAAGAAAAATACATTTAAATTTTTTATTAAAAAATCATTTTAAGACAATAAAATCTAAATACATGTTGTTTTTTCTTTTTATTTTTTCAATGTTTAGGACAATATATTAGTCCCATGAGTTTTGGATTCGAAATTTGGATGCAAAACATGTTATAGAGCATATAAAAAAGGACATTAAAAGGAAGATTCAACAAATCCATGTCACCTATAAATACGAAATTTATAGGAAAATTATAGAATAAGAGTAATATGAGTACTTCTCTAGCTTGTCCAAAGGATAAAAAAAAAATGAAAATAAAAGTAGATAAAAACTAATTACATATCTCAAAAGAGCGTTATAACTCAAATCACATGCATGATATGTCTAAACAAGTGGAGCCCTTCCTTGTTTTATTGCATTGCAATAAGTCGTAAATATTAAACGGATCATAGCTCGAGTACAGAATATATTACGAGTAAAACTATGGAGACCCCATCAATTATTTGGGGTGAGTAAATTTAGACTAATTAAGCCTAAAAAGTAAAAGTAAATATATTCATATGGGGAATATGAAAATCCATATTGCTTAATAGTATATAAACTTTGGAATAAAGAATGAAAAAAGAAAGTATGGGGTGAGAGAGGCTCGAACTCTCGACCTCAGGATAACTCAGAAGCTATGAGACCTACGCGCTAGCCAACTGCGCCACCACCCCATGTTGTTGAAAATGTCAACGCATTTAAATACAAAACCTGTACTAGTTCAACCCGGCGTCTTCTCGAAACAAAACCCTAACCAGTGTCATTTCCCTCCTCGAGTCGCGACTTTCTCACATTTACAAAACAGAAGAGTGTGTGGGGGTGTTCGATTCAGTCTCAAAGGGAAAGTCAGAGAGACATGGATTCGGACGAAGGGAAGGTGTTCATAGGAGGAATAGCATGGGATACGAACGAGGATACCTTGAGGGAATACTTTGGCCAGTACGGCGATGTCTCGCAGGCTGTCATCATGCGTGAGAAGCCCACCGGCCGCCCTCGCGGCTTCGGCTTCGTCGTCTTCTCCGACCCTTCCGTCCTCGACCGTGTCCTCCAGGACAGGCACACCATCGATGGCCGCACGGTCAGTCACTTCAACATCACACACATTGGTTTCTTTTGCTTTATTTGCATTCAGTTTTCTGTTGATTATTTTGGGTTTTCTGTGTTTTTGGCTGTTAATGTTTATCTTTCAGTGTTTTTGGTTTTCTTATGGTTTGGTCATTTTGTGTTCTAGGCCATTGGGCGTGGCCTTGCTCAAGTTCAGAACATTGAATTATTTGCTTTATTTGCATTCAGTTTTCTGTTAATTTTTGTGGGTTTTTTTATGTTTGGCTGTTACTGCTTATCTTTGAGTGTTTTTGGTTTCTGGGGTTTGGTCATTTTGAGGTCAAGTTCATTGGGTTTAGCCTACTTTTAATTTCCTGTGAAGGTTTACTCTTTTTGGCTAGCTGGGGTTTGTCTGGTTACCATATTGATTTCACTGCTTTGTTGCATTCTTTCTTTGCTATATAGTGCTTTATGGCATTCACCTCTATGTTAAATTTTGATGGGTTTTCGGATTGTTAAGCTGTAATATTAGGGGGGGTTCCATTGGATATAACATGTTGTTTCGAGTTTATGGGGTTCCATAAATTGCGGTAGTTTAATTCAATTTCAGTTCTCTGGTTTTTGGTGTTTTCATTCTTACTTGAATGTTCGTGGGGTTCTTGTTGGTATTTTGTAATCATGTCTAATGGGCTTGAGGGGTTTTCTTTTTCTTCGTTGAATTTATATGTGAGTATGTGGGTTTTTTTTTTTAATCCTTCCATTGGGTGCCTTTTGGTTGGTTTAAAAATTACAAAAATAGGTGCTTTATGACCAGGACACTGATGTTTCGGTAGAAGGGTGAGACTTACACTTCCAAGAATACAACTTTCTTCATTTGTTGATTACTTCTGTTGGCTAATGTTCATATCTGTTTATGATTATTTTCTTTACAGGGTTCTTTTACTTCGTGTTGATTTGATACTAGATTTTTTTTGTTTTTATCTATTTTTCATTGTTAATGATGATTTTCACAATTTTTGGTATCTTTTCACTCCTTTCATTTGGATTCCATTTAGTTGCTGAGTAAATGTAAAGATAGCATTCCTTAGGTCAAGCACCTTATCCATATTCCACTCTTTAAGACCTCAAGTAGTCATTAGTTCAGTGCAATTATTTTTGTGTTATTTTTCATGTGTTTGAGATTTCATCTCTTTTTCAATGGGTTTGACCTTTTTTTTTTTTTTTCATTTATATTTATATTCATTTATAACATTTGTACTACTATTTCTTTATGGGTGTTTCTTTCTTGTCATTTTGCAGTTTTTAAAATGTGTTAATTTTACTTTTATCATTGCTAGTGAATATGTTATGTGTGGGAGTCTCAGTGTCATCTTCATGTTTCCTCCAGATGAAAGGAAAGAAACAAAGGTTTAATTCTTAGTTTGAGGGAACAAAATTCCATTCTAGTAAAGCATAATACAATTTTTTTTTTCCTTTTAGTTTGCAAGAACGCACGAGCAACAAGAACATTTGACTAGTACCTTCTTATGAATCATTCAGCTCATTATGGTTCATCTTTGATTTGTATTTATGCTTCTCTAGGCTACTGATATGTTGTTTTAAGGGAAAGATAACAAAACGAAAAGAATCGATCCTTTGGATATATGCCTTTCATGATTTCAGATACTAGGAAATGATTTCATTAAGGTTCAGATCCTGATTTCAGAACCTTCTTAGGGTTCTGACCTACCTTTCAAAAAATTATCGATTTCATGCTTTGAACTTCTTACCTGCCTATCTAAAAATTCTACTTTTTTCCTTCTCTCCAATCTTGAGTCTTGGTACTGCCTTAAATTACTTTGAAACTTATATTATGTTCCAGTCTCACATTTTTTTCCATCATCTCCTTGTTTCTAAAGAGGTCCCTCTTTGCATATTACTTGCCAACTTGATCAGTGTCTGGTGAACAATTCTTTTATATGTGTATATTACTTATAAAGGTGCTATTAGGTCTCTTAATGCTGCATTCTGTTATTTCTTCTTTAGTATGAATTTTATATCTCTGTCTCTGTTTGAAATGAGCTGCTGTTCAAATATAAGTGACAAATCCTTAGTTTGTACTTTTCTTCAAGGATAAAAAAAGTATATCAACTCATTATTAAGTTACTCCATTAAGGGCTAATAGAATTTTCTGTGTTGATGGTTTGAGTTGGGAGCTTTTTGTGCATGCTTTAGTTTGTGAATATGCGGTCAGTACAATGGATATTTATTAATGCTCTTTCCTTATATTTAAGTAACAAGACATAGGTGAGGATGATTCTTAGATCATATGATTGGGATTAATGTGTGTGCGCGCGTGTATTGGATATATAGCTGACTTTAGCTATGATTTATATGGCAAATTTTTTATTTATATTATGGAGAGATGGCATGCAAATAGATGAAAATCATCAATTTGGTTTTTGTCTGAAAGGATTATCAAAGTGTGAACATACACTTGTTCTCATTATTATTTTTTCCCCTTAGATCCTTGTATGTACACATGAACAACATGCTTGTATCTATGCTTTTCACCTGTACTTAGTATGTCCCTTCAGCCGTTTAAGTTTTATTTTGGCCTCACAGGTGGAGGCAAAAAGGGCTTTATCTAGAGAAGAACAGCAGACCTCCTCTAGAACTGGAAATTTTAATGCTGGCAGAACATCTGGAGGGGGAGGAAATTTTAAGACTAAAAAAATATTTGTTGGAGGGTTGCCTTCCAACTTGACAGAAGATGGGTTTCGTCAGTATTTTGAAAGCTATGGACAAGTAACTGATGTGGTGATAATGTATGACCAGAATACTCAACGACCTCGTGGTTTTGGTTTCATAACATTTGACACTGAGGATGCGGTTGATAGAGTTCTTCAGAAGACCTTCCATGACTTGAATGGTAAATCGGTTGAGGTAAAAAGGGCCCTTCCTAAAGATGCAAATCCCAGTGGCGGTGGCCGTGGTGGGGGCTATCAAGGTTATGGTGCAAGTACAAATACAAATACATTTGATGGTCGAGCAGATGGCAGTAGATATATGCAGCCTCAAACTGCTGCAGGTGGTTTCTCACTGTATCCTGGCTATGGTGGACCAGGTTATGGTTATGGAGCAGCTAGTAGTGGAGTTGGTTATGGTGGTTATAGTGTCAGTGGTTACGGAAGCGCAAATACTGGATATGGTGGTCCCACGGGGGCATATGGAAACCCTAATGCTCCTAATGCTAGTTATGGAACTGGGGGTCCTGGTGCAGTGAAAAATGCTTGGAGCAACCAAAGTCCCGGTTATGGTGCATCGGGCTATGGGGGAAATGCAGGGTATGGAGCTGCAGCGGCTTGGAGTGCTCCAGGTAGTGGTGCTCCTGTTTCTGCTCCAAGGGGTCAATCCCCAAGCGGGGCTTCTGGGTATGGGAATCAAGGTTATGGGTATGGTAATTATGGTGGAGTTGATGCTGCTTATTCTGGTGGGTATGGGGCTGCAGGTGGGCGTGTTGGAAGTGCCCCAAGTAGCAATGCTGGTGGTGTTAGTGGAGTGGAGCAACATGGGATGGGTGGTGGCTACATGGGAAGTGGCTATGGTGAGACAAATGGAAATTCGGGGTACTCCAATTCAGGATGGAGATCTGACCCGTCACAGGCCACCGGAGGTTATGGTGATGGATACGGTGGTGCTCAGTCCAGGCAGACTTAACACTAGTGACCTAGTGGTTTGATTTTCGATCGACGGAACAGTTACACAAGAGGTTCTACTTGCTCGTGTTACACTGTAGGCAATGGCGGCAACAGAAAGGGATCGGTTGGATTGCTTTATTCTCAGGTTTGATTGCTTTATTTTCGCTGGGGTAGTAAACAATAGCATTTCTGTTATTATAATGTGACAAGAAGTTTTTAGTTGTAATATTTTGTTCTTTTACATTAAATATGAGGTTTTGAAGTTTCCTTATAGTGGGTATTATCAGGTCCTATGTGTGCAAACCCAAAGGCCTTTTGATCTTATTATGAATCGCAAGAGTATTGATTTTACTTTTTTTGTCAATCCCTCTCCAACGCTCATCCTTCTCAACTATATTCCATTTTTATGTGGTACCATAAACGTTTGATTACATGTTAGTTTAATGTCGGAAAAAAAACTTTGGCGACTTTGCATATATTTGGTTTGCTTTTGGGTTAGAAGAAATTTCTTCTAACCCAATTTGGAAGAAAACTTTGGAGAGTTCAGGTATTTGATTTGTTTTTGGTTAAACACTACACTCGTTCATTATTTCTGGTTTACTAGGACTCTGTTCTAACATTTTTCCAGCAGCTTTAATGACTGTTCCTGATACTACAACTATTACTAGTGTTTCTTTTAAATACATTCAGCCTGACTCCAGAGCATCTAATGCAGTTCACTTGGCTTTAAGGATCTTGCTAACAGTGTTTCTTTGATCCTTGAATTAAGATTAGACGTATCCTTGTGAAATGGAAATAAAATTTTGGAAACTCATTCATCAACATGCTGCAAAACGATATAAAGCTTGTTAAACATCATGAGAAACTCATCCATCAAAATGCCTTCCACAATCTAACGTGGACTATAAAATGAATCCTCTTTATTTTACTTGATCTGTGTAATTTGAATTTGAAGTTCTACAAACTTAGATTTTTCAATGCTAAGCTGTTTAAGAACTTTGAACAGTAAATTTCATTATTTAATGACTGGCATGGTAAGTATCACGTAAATTGTTACATTGATTTGTAAAGAATTACTTAAATCCTTTGAGTGCACCTATATCAGGTGAATCATAAATGAGTTTGATCCAATAGTATTTGATTTTGGGCAACCAAAGGGTTGGTTCAAAACTGATTAGGACTCTTATGGTGTACTATCCACAAGCATTGAGTGGATAGAAACTCAAGTAGGCCAAAGTGGTTCAGCCAAAAATGACAGGAGATGCGAAAACACCATACTATTGGAAATTTGTGGCCAAAAATAGATTTTATCGATTTGACAATGTATGTATTGTCACATGATACCTTATCATGTTATTTAAAATATTTAAATGATGTGACACACTATATAGACCATTAAATATGCAACAAAATAAAATATCGACTATAAAATACACTTTTAACATGCAAAACAGCAGGCGCTCTACGACTCCAAAGTTCAATGTTTCTTGATGAATCAATTCACACCATTGACCCTTTGTATTTGTTCCTTGACAACCTTCTCAGTTTTCCCTATCAAGAAGGCATAGCCAATGTGATATATGTGGGTTAGCATCCAAGGGGGCCTAATGCATTGCATCCAACCCTCTTCCTGTATTTCTTCACTATCCAAGCCAATTGTTGTGGGCCTTAATATTGGCTTATTTCTTTGATTGGCTAATAACCACTCTTAACATAATCCAAAATTAGTTTTATATATATATATATGTGTGTGTGTGTGTGTGTATGTGGCCTCTAGAGGTGTTCAAGTTTCAATGAGACAAATCCAGGGGAAGAGTTTGAAAATTCTTGGACCCATTAGAGGTTTCTTTGATTCTTTGGTTCCATGGGGTGGATTTGACAAGGTGAGCTTGTGTTTAATGGTGGTTGTCTTCATCTACAAGTCTTGTCCTTTTCAGTTTTTTGCTTAATGTCAGCAATACCCATCTTTTATCCCTTTTAAAGATGTAAAACTTTTCGAGGAAATCACAAGACAACTATCATTAGATTGACTTGATCTTCTAGAAGCTGTGTGCGATTCATTATAACTGAGGTTAAAAAAGGAAAAAAAAAAAAAATTGCCAAATAATTAATTTAATATTTTTCTAAATTACAGTCAATGTAAGAATAAATAAATAAATAAATAAAAAAGGCACACTTTGTCTTATTTTCCACCTCTTTCCTTATTTACCTTATCTTAGTTTCTCAATAAGTATTAGGGTTAATAATTGGTGTTCATATGTCGAGTTCAAGTCGTGTAAAAAATTGTCAATTATAAATATTACATATTGGGTTCGGGCTATGAATTGGTATGGATACAAAATTATATAAGTCAATTCTAACACAACTCATTTAATTAAATGGGTTGAGTATCTTAACCCTAATTTGCTTATTTCATGTAGGGTTTGCAGGTTATGTCAAAAATTGTCAGCCTTAAATAATACACAATATAATACAATCACATTCAATTAAATACAATGAAGATGTAGCCCTATAGGGTACTTAGCAGTTACCAGTGATAGATGTAGGTTTCTTAAGTTAAACCACTCCAAACTTTGTCTCTGTAATTCACCTTCATCTCAACTAAATATTCCATATGTTTAAAGCTATTGCTTTAAAGCAAGCAATACGTGTATATATGCTCTAGTGCACCACTAATGATGCCTTGATGGAGCGATTAGTTCATAACCGTTAATTTTTGGAAGATCATGATCATACGATCGGGTGATTGTGATTAAAATTACTAAATTGACACTTACATATAGTCCACTAACCATTTTTAAAGCACATAAATTCTCTCTTCTTTTGTCTCTCTCAAAATCTTTTTGCTAGTTTTAAAATTTATGTTTTTCTCTGTTTTGGTTCAGAAGTTTTTATAGACTCCATTGTATCTTGGAAAAACACTGGTATAACCCAATGCATAACAAATCAAGCAAATATTTTCTTAAGAAGCATTTAATTTTTTTTGTTTGGAATTTTATTTTATATATATTCTAACATCGGGTACTTCCAAAGCTCCATTAGAATCGATTTTTCCCTAACAATTTCTAACATATTGCAATGAGGCCAACCAAAAATGAAGTACAAAATAGATATTAAATTAATTTCTCTCAATTTGTAGCTCATTACCTCTCCAGCATGTCAACGTCGCTCTCAATATTATTGATGATTTGTTTGATACTAATTATGAGGCAAACATCACCACAAAAATTCAAACGATAGTACAAAACAAAAATAGACTGACATTATTATAGAGATAATTAACATAAAAATAAAATAAAATATTGTACGTAGTAGTAGTGTTACAATATTAATTAAATAACTAAATTCATCATTTTTTATCAGTTTAAACTTTTGGGACAGCTGATGATTTAGGGCCTGCTTGGATGTGCATTTGAAAAGCCTAAAAGTGCGTTTTTAACACTCAAAAAGTCCGTTTTAAAAATTAAAAAAAAAAATGCATGTTTGGTAAAAAAAAATTGAAAGCGCTTCTAAGGGTTCAAAAAGCCTAGGAGGTTGTTTGAGTGTACATTTGAGAAGCCTAAGAGTGAGTTTAATACTTAAAAAGACTGTTTGAAGAAAAAAGTATAAGTTTGGTAAAAAAAAAAATACTGAAATTGCTTTTAAGGCTTCAAAAAATCTAAAAATTGCCAAAAAAATCTCTTTTTTTTTTTTTTTTTTTTTTTTACTTAAAAGCTCTATTTCTCAAACGCAATTCTAAATAGGTTCTAAAAATTGCCAAAACGCACTTTTGACAAAAGCATAAAAATAAAGGCTTTCCAAAAAAAAACATTTTTTTTTACTTAAAAGCTCTATTTCTTAAACACAATTTCAAATATGCTCTTAACATACTATCAGAAAAAGTTATGAGTTTAAACCTTGATTCTACAATTTAACTTTCGTATTCGCTTAAATTTTTAGGACAATTGAACTGGTGATTTGACATGCATGTAGAAAAATTGGATTACTTCCCCCCACCCCCCCAAAAAAAAAAAAAAAAAAAGGTGAAAAGGAAAGAAAATGGAAAATGTATGATATTTGGAGGTGGTAAAGGTGCTTGGCTACCAAAACTTTTATAAAAAGCTTATATAAGCTCACATGATGTGAAGCTACCAAATTAATTAAGCTCTTCTCTCTAGCTACCATGATGGCAACGGTAGAAGAGAAAGGGCCTGCAGATGGAAGAGAGGATTACACACAAGATGGAACTGTGGATCTCAAAGGCAGACCCATTTCAAGATCAAACACTGGGGGATGGAGAGCTTGTTCCTTCATTGTTGGTAATACTATTGTATATATAGCTAGCTTTAATTTCACTGTCTTTTTCTCTACCTTATAGAGATTCCGAGCTTATATATATTAATCCTTCTGCTGAGATGTTATATATATATGAAGTCTTGTTTTGTTTGTGTAAATATGTAGGGTATGAAGTGTTTGAGAGGATGGCATATTATGGGATTGCATCAAACCTGGTGCAATATTTAACAACGAAGCTCCATGAAGGAACTGTAAAATCTTCAAACAATGTCACCAACTGGGTTGGAACTGTTTGGATGACACCCATTTTAGGTGCTTACATAGCAGATGCTCATCTTGGCCGATATTGGACTTTTGTCATTGCTTCAGCAATTTATCTCCTGGTAAATCTCGAATTATTCCAATTAAATCGATCAAGCCATATATATATATATATATGTATATATATTTGGTGTTTTGTTAAGTAAATAGAGGAAGGAGAGGAGTAGATGAGTCAAATTAATCAATTAGTCTCAAATGGGTGTCAATCCATGTTCGTGGGTTGAGTTTAGGTCGTGTCAAAGCTTGAGTATTAGACTATAAGGTCAATTCGAATTCAACTCATTTAAGTAAACAGGTGAATCTCAACCCTGACACGGCTCATTTCAATAGGTGGGTGATTCGACCTGATACACATTACTCGTTTAATAAACAGGTCGTGCTAGGTTGACTTGACCCGACATGCATAACCAATTTAATTAACAAAATTCCCAGTATGAAAATTACATCTTATACACAATAATTCTTAGTTATTGAGAATGAAAATTAATTCCACTACTGAAGTTATATCTTTATAACTAGGGACGGGAGTAAAGGTAATTTTTTTTGTCCTAGACTTTAGGATTTAAGAGTAAACATATTTTAATTTATACGGGTTATGCATAGGTTAAGTGCGTTAACCAAAAATTAACCCATTTATTAATCATGTTTAATCGGGTCAATCTGGTTGGCCCCAAATTTTATTTTATTAAATCATAACTCTTTAATTTCATATTAAATTTGTATTGGGTTGACTGAAGTTCAACATGGTTTAATTGCAATAGGCCCATTGAGATGCAGGCAAACTCTAGGGCCTAAAAAAATTTGGGTTTGCAATTTGAGCATTTTTTTTTCTTTTTTTTTAATTGGATTCAAATAAATTTCTTTAACCCAATTTATTAAATTGATATTTATCTTTAAAACATGTAAAAATAAAATAAAATAAAAAAGTGAAAAAGAAAGAAAAAGAAAACGTGGCCGTGGGTCGTCCTTTTTTATTTCATTTTTCTGAATTTTTTTTTAGTAATAAGGGCATAATTATATTTTTAACAATTTTATGGAGTAAAACGGACATTTTACATATTGGCTATTTAAGTTAACGAAAAAAATTGACAAGTAAGAAGTGATTGAAATTAAGAGGTTGAAATATCAAAAGCCTCACATTGCAAATTTTTAAAGTTTAACGAGACATTAAAAAAACGTCTAATAGTTTAGAGAGATAAGTGAAGTTTTCTTTTTTAATTTAGTTTAAACATGAATATATGGGCTTTTACTTATTTCCATTAATTCAAAGTGACACAATATCCCTCTAACATTTATACACAGGGAATGACTCTCTTAACCCTCGCAGTCTCAGTACCAGCCTTAAGACCACCATCTTGTAATAATGGGATAAAGGAAGAGTACTGCAATAAAAGGGCCTCATCTTTGCAAGTGGGAATTTTCTATTGTGCCTTATACATAATTGCTGTTGGGACTGGTGGAACCAAGCCCAACATTTCAACCATGGGTGCAGACCAGTTTGATGACTTTGAACCCAAGGAAAGGACCCAGAAGCTCTCCTTCTTCAATTGGTGGATGTTCAGCATTTTCTTTGGCACCCTCTTCTCCAACACCATAGTTATTTACATACAAGACAATGTAGGCTGGAGCCTTGGCTATGGCCTTCCAACAGTTGCGCTCTTGTTTTCTGTTTTGGTGTTCTTGGTTGGCACTCCATTGTATAGGCACAAAGTGGCTGCAGAGAGTCCTCTCACTAGAATAGGTCAGGTGCTTGTGGCTGCTATAAGGAAGTGGAAGGTACCTGTCCCAAATGACCCAAAAGAGCTTCATGAGCTGAGCTTGGAAGATTATGCCAAAACCAGAAAATTCAGAATTGACCACACCCCTTCCCAAAGGTTAATCAGACCTCTACACTATCTATAAATTCAATTTTCGCTTTTTTTTCTTTGTTATCTATCTGATTTCCCTTTTCCACGTCGCTGCAATCTTAGTACGAAGCCTTAAGCACAATATTCATATACACATTCACTTGCATTGTGATATTCCAAAAAGTTAGTTCTACATCGCGTAAATAATAGATTATAAAAGCATTCATGAGTACTAAGTTCCATATTGAATCCTTATTATGCGATACTATATATATATGTTACGAAAAATTCTGTATTTCAAGAATTGAATCAACCAAAATGGTTCCATATATATTGAACCTATTTGGTTCCCCGTCTCACTAGATCGAATTGAAAAGTGTTTGGTAGTTTAAAGGGGTAAATAAAGTTTCCACTTAATTTTCTTTAAAAGTGAATGTTTGGAGTTTTACTTATTTCCATTCATTCATAACAACATGATATTTATAAATTCAATATTCACTTTTTTATTTATTATCTGATCATTTCCCTTTTTCACATCGCTATAATCTTCTTACGAAGCCTTAAGGTGAATTATAAGGGTGTATATAGGGTCTAAGTCTTATATTAATTCTTTATAAGGCGAAATTGGGTCTTTATCTTAAGTATATGTTATGGAAAATTTTGTATTTCAAGAATTGGATGAGCCAAAATAGTTCCCTAATTAAACAAACAAAAAAACAATTATATATGCAGAAACTAAAATACTTGCATCTTACCTTTCTGGTTCCCCATCTCCTTACTCTTGCATTGTATTGCCTGCAGATTGCTTGACAAAGCAGCTGTAAAGAACGGGCCAAGCACACCATGGTTGCTATGTGCAGTGACCCAAGTGGAAGAAACCAAGCAAATGGTGAAAATGATCCCAGTTTTGATTGCAACATTCATACCAAGCGCCATAATAGCTCAAGTAAGCACGCTTTTCATCGAACAAGGCACCACCCTAGATAGAAGCATGGGTCCTCATTTCAAAATCCCTCCAGCATGCCTCACAGCATTTGTGACAATCTTCATGTTGATAAGCATTCCGCTCTACGACCGCTACTTCGTTCCGATCGTGCGGCGCTACACAAAGAACCCTAGAGGGATTACATTGCTGCAGAGATTAGGGGTTGGCCTTGTGTTGCACGTCATTATCATGGTCATAGCTTGCTTGGCTGAAAGAAAGAGACTCAGTGTTGCAAGAGAAAACCATTTATTTGGCAAAGATGATATAATTCCGCTTTCGATTTTCATTCTCCTCCCTCAGTTTGCATTAATGGGGGTTGCTGATGCATTTGTGGAAGTTGCAAAGCTAGAGTTTTTCTATGATCAAGCTCCAGAAGGCATGAAAAGCCTGGGAACCTCATATTTCACTAGCAGCTTGGGAATTGGGCACTTTCTCAGTGGTTTTCTTTTGACAACAGTTTCTGATATCACCAAGAGGCATGGCCACAAGGGTTGGATTTTGGATAATCTAAATGTCTCCCATTTGGACTACTATTATGCTTTCTTGGCCATCTTGAGCTTTCTCAACTCCATCTTCTTTCTGCTCGTTGCAAAGTTCTTTGTTTATAATGTTGATGTGACAGAATCCAAGAGAGACATACCTATGGAAACTTCACTGAGCAAATCTTCATCCGTATATAATGAAACAAAGACAGGACTAAGCCGATAAAAAGTTCTTTGTATATTGCCTTTTTTTTTTAGCACTGCTTTCCTTTTACAATCAAATACAGTCCACTGTAAACAATAGAAGTAATAGAAATAAAAACTCATGGTGATAATTCAAAATTCATGCTTCTTTGTGATGGCAATATATAAGTAGAAAATTGTTGACACTATCAATAATGCTCTATTTTCTAAGAGAGCTCTCCCTCTCGCCCCTTATTGACTTGGGCGATCGGAGTCCTTCCGGGCTTCTGACATCTTCTACCTCTTTTGTAGACTAAACTCCTCCTTGAAAAGCAACTTGAAATCATAGCTGATTCCATAACCAACTGTATATAAGATGTAAAAAAACCCTGTTTTTTCCTATGTTTCCTAATTAACCTACCCATGTGGTCTGTGGTTCACTTCAAACATCAAACAATCTGGATCCATGATTACATATTGATAAATAAACAAACACAATAAGCACCAGCAATAAAGGGACCGCTTTATTCCAACTTCCAGATTAAAAAAATAAAAATAAAAATAAAAATAAAAATAAAAATAAAAACCAGAAAACAACAAGAATTACAAGGTAAAGTCAATGGCACCCTAGTGAGAACCACTTCCAACTTCACAAAAGCAAGTAAACAAACAATACAAAAATGTTAATCACTTTTTAGTTAAACCCAACAATAGTAGGATCCACTAAAACGCGACCAGGAAGCATAGAAAATATTGTTCAACCTTTTGGCAACACAACCAAAAAAAAAGTTGGAGAAAACCAAAATAACTACGACTTTGCCGAAAAACAACATGCAAAATTTAGAGAATACCCAAAGTCCCAAAAAGAATTTACAAAATAACAAACACATAAAATCATGTAGATTAATCAATGTCACTCAAAAAGAGCACATGCAATGCACGTGAGGTGCCTTCCGTTAGGATTTAACATAAAAGTGACATTGCATTGTTTTAAAACATGGCAACCGGACACTTTAAACTTTAAAAGTACGACTGCAAAAGTGCCAAAACATCATAGCTAATGTATGTAAAGTTTTCCCATATATTTATAATTTTCAAATTTATACATTTTTTTTACTAGAAAGTTTAAGATTACTCATATTGATTTAAATAAAATCGCAATTAAATATTATGATGATTAGATGATGAATGATGTAAGATAAATGAAAGATACCCATTTTTTTTTACTTATTAGAACAATTAATTCCAAGAGTTTTTAAGAAAGCCCTGTGTGTGTATACTAGATTTTGAATAACTCTTCAGCAGAGGTATATGGTCCCAAAACTTGACCACAATACGTATACACCAGCATAGGTGCTCTCGAGCGCACAAAAGAGAAAAAGGGCACGTGGTACTTTCTTCTTCAACTCAACTTGTAGTTGTCATGGCCTCTTTAGAATATAACCTCTGCTTTTTCAGTGCTTATGCCCCAGAAATCTTTTCCATCAGGAATTCATACGAAAGAAATCTCCTTTTTCAAGGAATACACACACAAGTTGCAAAAAACGCCACTCAAGAAACCTCCTTTCTTAAGGCATTTCTTATCTGTAAGAAGCAGGAATAATATAATATCCAAAGGACGAATAATATGATTAACAAGGCTGCAACTTTATATACATAATGTTCTCCAAATATTTTGAACCATCATTACATAACATATCAAAGAAATCAAGTTCTTGCCCGAGTTGCCCGGCCTGCTGCTCGAGTTTCAGTTTACCAAAAGTACATTAATATATACATGTTTAGACATACATAACTCTAACCTAAAAGCTTAAACTAATGGATTTACTTATTTTTCTTTAATTTAGGACTCAACACTCAACACATGCACTCGTACGATTTGCATATTTGTATGTCAACGCACACTACCCCTCCACTACATACACAAACTACCTCACTCCCACTACACACGTGGCCTAACACTTGAACCTTGTCCTCAAGCCAATGTTCTTCTCGAACTGCTTCAAACCCTTATTTTGTTACAGGAAATTCTAAGAGTGGAAATTCGTCAGAATGCACTTCACTTGACAAACCCTAGGTGTGGAGGAATGAGCTCCATCGTAGGTGTCACATACACTTCCCCCCCCAACCAGTCCATTGCATGGCAGTTCGCTTCTTCACATGTGCACAAAGCACTACACTACCGCCCACTACATGCATAAACTACCCCACCCCCCACTACACACTCACGTTGGCTAACAGAAACCATCACTCTGGAATAGAAATTCATTCAAACCAATCCATGTGTTAGAATTTTCAACCCATCATTCCAGGAATCATGCACGTGGCAATGACCAGTTGAAGAGGAACAGTTTTCTATCATTTTCCTCTGCTGTCACACTCGAGCTGATCATTTTACCCATTTAGGATCGATACGATCATAACATATCATGTTCTATTGTCGATATCCACATCCACTCATTTTATTGGCACTAATTCAAGAGTTGAGATTTGGCAGCCAAGCGACAGACATAACCTTTTCTCTTTTTTTTTTTAAAAAAAAAAATTAGAGAAGAGAGATGTTAAAGAAAAATTCAAATTTGAGGTATTAGTACTAAATTTAGGATGATAAAATCATTTTTAAGTGATACCGTCCTTAAAGGGTTAACCTTCCACCCATGGGTTTTAGTTTTAAATCAAAAAATAAATTTTGAGGCATTAGAAATTAAATATTAACTTATAAAAATTTAACCAAAAAAAACAAACACAAAATCTAGCAAGACTAGGAAGAGAGAGATTTTTCTACAAATTTTTTTTTTTTTAATAAAGCCACATCAGACTTTGGCAGACACTTGTCTGACTCTTGGCAGCCTAATAGCAGGACTCCTAATTCGATGGTAATCTTTTCTTTCCTCTTCGTGGTTCGACCACAAAGTCACAACTCATTCTATCTTATACTTGACGTGATAGTTGGTTCTAATACCAAATGATACAAATTTTACATAGAACTCAGTTTGCAAGGAGAGGGTGTTACTTAACCCATGTGAAATAAGTGGGATCATATATAACATAATTTGTGTAGAAAAAGTTTGCCAAAAGAAAGAAAAGAGAGGTGAACTACAGGAAAGAAAATGGAAAGTCTATATATAAAAAGCTATAGGCCAACGTGATATCAAATAACTAGAGTCCCCAAGTTCTTCTCTCTACCATGATGGCAGCAGTAGAAGAAAAAGGGCCTGCAGATGGAAGAGAGGATTACACACAAGATGGGACTGTGGATCTCAAAGGTAGACCCGTTTTAAGATCCAAGACTGGGGGATGGAGAGCATGTTCCTTCATTGTAGGTAATGTAGCGTATGTGTTTTTTAGTGCCTTTTCTCCTTGCATTAAGCAATAATGGGATAGGCCTTTCACTTCACATTAATGCAAATGGACTAAACTTCAATAGTTGCTGAATATATATCTTTAAATAAGGATGAACTCCTGGCTAAGCCTTTCTTTTAAAGAGAGATTATCTGAGATGTTATATATATTGAACCTCCATGCTGTTATCATATACATGAAGTCTTGCAATTAATCATTCTAATTCTCTTTTCTCACTCAAATTTTTCTGATGCTATCAATTAAGTTATTAAATTTACTCTTTTTTATCGGTTTAAGCGTTTAAGCGTTTAAGATAAAGTGTTGATTTAACATGATATCAAAGTGATAATCTTGAATACGAACCTTCTCTTTTGAAGTTCACTTTCCATTTCAATTAAATATTTTGCATTTCACTTACTATTAGACTAAGTATTAGACTACTAATAATTAAATGATCGAATCAACCATTTTCTACTAACTTGAGTTTTTTTTTTTTTTTACACCTAGTGATTTAACACTAACTCAAGGGAAGTTTGAGCTGATCACACGTAAAAAGTTTTTCCTTCCGTTTTCAGTTTTTGAGATAAATAGTGATTTAATGTATGACAAAAGTTTTTACAATTTCCTGATGGGAATGTTTTTGTAGGGTATGAAGTGTTTGAGAGGATGGCATATCATGGGATTTCATCAAACCTAGTGCAATATTTAGCAAAGAAACTCCATGAAGGCACTGTAAAATCTTCAAACAGTGTCACTAACTGGGTTGGAACTATATGGATGACACCCATTTTAGGTGCTTACATTGCAGATGCTCATCTTGGTCGATACTGGACTTTTGTCATTGCCTCAGGAATTTATATTGCGGTAAATTTTCTCTTTTGCTAAGTATATTATTTAATATACGAACTTTCCTTTATGTGGGTTCAAACTCTCTCTTAATAATTGAGGCCCAACATGAATGACAGATAAATGATGGAGACAAGGTTCAAAATTTAAATCTTTTGTTTTAATATCATGTTAAATCACCACTTATTCCAAAAACCTGAGCCAATAAAAAAGAGTCAATTTAATCATTTGATTTTCTCAATGCTCCTCTAACTTTTGTAAACAGGGGATGTGCCTCTTAACCCTAGCAGTCTCAGTGCCAGCCTTAAGACCACCATCTTGTGGTCATGGAATCAAAGAAGTGGATTGCACTAAAAGAGCCTCATCTTTGCAAGTGGGTATTTTCTACTGTGCCTTGTATCTAATTGCTGTAGGGAATGGTGGAACCAAGCCCAACATTTCAACCATGGGTGCAGACCAGTTTGATGAGTTTGAGCACAAGGAAAGGACCCAAAAGCTCTCCTTCTTTAATTGGTGGTTTAGCAGCATTTTGCTTGGCACCCTCTTCTCCAATACTTTGCTGATCTACGTACAAGATAATGTGGGGTGGAGCCTTGGCTATGGCCTTCCAACAATTGGGCTCTTGCTCTCTGTTTCAGTGTTCTTGGTGGGCACTCCATTTTATAGGCACAAAATGCCATCAGGGAGTCCTTTCACTAGGATAGCTAATGTGCTTGTTGCTGCTCTAAGGAAGAGGAAGGTACCTGTACCCACTGACCCAAAAGAGCTTCATGAACTGAGCTTGGAAGATTATGCCAAAATGGGGAAATTCAGAATTGACTACACCCCTTCATTAAGGTTAATCATCTATACTATATATACATATATAACAATATTCATATATAAGAGTAAGGATGACAATTCGTGCTTGCGTGTCGAGTTCGTGTTGTATTGCGACATAGGTATAAGACTATATAGGCCAGCCGTAATCCAACTCATTTAATTAAATAAGTCAGACCCCGTAACTCAAACCTATAAATTTCGCATTGGATTTGCGGGTCGTCGGCAAAAATTACCAACCCTAAATATCACTTGTCAGATTGAGATCGTGTCAAGGCATGGATATAAAATTATATAGGTTAATCATAATCCGACTCATTTGATTAAACAAGTCAAACCTATCAACCCAAACCCATTAATTTCGTGTCAAATTTATAGGTTGTATAAAAAACTGTCAATCTTAATAAACATATTCTCTTTTACTATAATTATAGACATGTTTATCTTTGAGCAATTTTGTTTTATTTGAGAATAGAAAAAAATTTATTTTCTTTGAGAACATTGTGGAAAACAGCCACTGGGAAAGAATGAAAGACTAGCAATTTAGCAGAAAGCCTTTTATCATATTTAGCATAATCTATGGGATAAAATTTAGGAAAACAGAACAAAAGTTTGATCAAGAGTAGGAAAAATGTTCTGCCACCTTGCTCACACGGCATTGCCTGCAGATTCCTTGACAAAGCGGCAGTGAAGAGCGGGCCAAGCTCACCATGGATGCTATGTCCGGTGACCCAAGTAGAAGAAACCAAGCAAATGATGAAAATGATTCCTGTTTTGTTTGCAACATTCATACCAAGCACGATAATATCTCAAGTAAATACACTCTTCGTCAAACAAGGTACAACCCTAGATAGGAGCATGGGTCCTCATTTTGAAATCCCTCCAGCAAGTCTCACAACATTTGTGTCAATCTTCATGCTGATAACCGTGACAATCTATGACCGCTACTTCGTTCCGACGGTACGGCGCTATACTAAGAACCCTAGAGGAATTACACTGCTACAGCGACTAGGGTTTGGCCTTGTGTTGCAAGTCATTATCATGGTCACAGCTTGCTTGGTTGAAAGAAAAAGACTCAACATTGCCAGAGAAAACCACATATTAGGCAAACATGATACAGTTCCTATAACCATTTTCATTCTCCTCCCTCAGTTTGCATTGGCAGGGGTCGCAGATGCGTTTGTGGAAGTTGCAAAGCTAGAGTTTTTCTATGATCAAGCTCCAGAAGGCATGAAAAGCCTGGGAACCTCATATTGCACTAGTAGCATTGGGATTGGGCACTTTTTCAGTAGTTTTCTTTTATCAACAGTTGCTGATATCACAAAGAGGAACGGCCACAAGGGTTGGATTTTGGATAATCTGAATGTCTCTCATTTAGACTACTATTATGCTTTCTTGGCCATCCTGAGCTTGCTCAACGGCCTCTTCTTTTTACTCGTCGCAAAGTTCTTCGTTTATAATGACGTGCCGCAATCAAAGAGAGACATAGCCATGGAAGCTCCTCTGAGCAAAGCTTAATCTCAAGATAATGAAGTCCTGAAGACAGGAATAAGCTGATAAAAGTCATTTTGTATTGCTTGATTTTCATATCAAATAACTATGACTAGAAAAGCAATAAAATTGTCTGATGAAAATGCCAAACAAATAAACGAAACATTATGACATCTGTAGCAAAAATACAGAGCTGTATTTAATTATTCAACTTAATCACATTCATGGAAGGCTTTAAACAAGCTAATAAATCATTATCCACTACTTATAACAACAGAATATCTGCATCACAAATGCTTTATCAGTAAAACAAAAGTCTGAAACAGAGCAATTTGTCCAAAGCAAAAATACAGAGCTCTGTCTAATTTTATAACCTAACTATATACATGTGAGCCTTAAGCAAGCGTGATAAACAGATTATTATCCTGGACTGAAAATAACAAAATATTGGATCACAAAAGCTTTCTCAGCTGACAAGAGGCTGCAATTTACATGCAGCAATTGATTCCACAAGCCAAGTGTGACCAATAACTTGGGATCCAATATCTGAGGCTACATCCTGCGCTTCACTCAATCTATTCCAAAGAATATCAACTTCTTCTCCTACCTTGCAGCCTTGTGGGGAATCAAGGTTGTAGACAATTAGTACCCTCACCAGAGCTTCCTCATCACAGCTTTGTGATGGCAATTCTTCTTTACTTTTCAAAACAGTACCTCCAGCAGTTACAACCAAGGTTTGGAGATCGTCCTTGTATTCGGGGACAAAATCACCAGAAAAATAGAATTTGAACCCATCGAAGAGCTTTGGTGCCTAAAAAAGAAAAAAGCAAATCAGTTATCTCAATTAGTAAGTAAACACATATCATGAGACAACAAATACCGGAAGTATGCTTGTAGGGAATAGAAGTGCAAAACTATTTTTCCTGATCAAATTGCAATAATTGGCTAAGTCAGTACGTGTAGTCTTCCATAAATCTTCCCATCCCAGCTAAAAGTAGGTTTTCATTCCAAATGTACCAGCTAAGATACGGCTATAGCATTCTGCCAAATGTTTCCCTCAACATGAAAATGCCCAATTTGACAGCATAAAACCGGAGGACTCAAAGTAAGATAGTCATCCTATTTCATGTGAATTATTATGAGAGAATTATTTGGAAATTAATCCAGATATTCCAGTAGCAAGACAGGCCACTTGAACAAAAGTGCTTATAAAAGTTGGAGTATACATGATCCAGATAAAACAGTTCACAAGTTTGTGTGCAATTATTCATGAGAGAACTAGCTTTACATTATTTGAAGCCATAAGCCTGCCAGTTTTGGGGCCATCAGAACACCCATGGTTGTCAAGACAAACTTCATAGGGTACTTCGTCCACAGGATGCATAGCTTCCATGCAAGCTTTTATCCCTGCAAAACCAGCATTTCAAGGTACATCAGTTAGTAATCATTCAAATGAACTAATAGCAATAAGCAAGAATCGGAGGAAATGCCAATATAGACATAAACATAAAATGTCCTTAGTAGCAGACTCATTACAGATCTCAAAATAGTAATGTCAAGCATGTTGCAATATTTATCAAGGCAGAATTCCAATTTCTTCATACAAGATAACCCCGTTTCTTATAAAAAAAGTAATCAAGTACAGATAGCAAATATAACTTACAATCAATGTTAAGAACCCATCTCCCATTCAAAATGGCCATAAGAACTTTCAGCGTCCTGGTGCATGCACCTTGTGCATCCGTGGCTGCAATAACATGCGTGACATTTGGTTCCCAGTACTTGGTCACAGTTGCACCACACATGCTTGCAAACTCGATCACAAGAACCTATAGCCCAAATTATTTAAAAAGAAAATGTGAAAATGCATATCACTTAATAACGCACAAATAGGATAATTTGAAATGCATATGCATATACTAAAACTGGGTTTTCAAACACAGGCTAGTGTGAGACTAACAAAATAAAACCTGGCTAAGAATACACTTCGCCAGAAATCTTTGAAGTCAGGTGCTTCAGCTTCTTAATTCCTATTTAACACAACTCTTATCCAAGAAAAGAGAAACAGTTCATCTAAAATGATTCGGTTAAATCCAATGACAAAAATTTCCTTATAAATATACTGATTTTTCATCAAAATGCTTTAAGCAAAACAAATTAATCATTTGCTTGCAATGAGCGACTTGCAAGCCATGCAAACTGTTTTATAGAATCTACATGAAATAGGAAATTATAAAAGAGAAAGTCACCATTATTAGTGATCCTCATAATTCATGTGAGTGTGTGTAAGAATGAATACCATATTCTAGAAAATGGACAATTAACCATAGGACACCTCTCCTTCTAGAATAGGGACAAACATTAAGTCTAAGAGAGCTCTACACTCAGTTTTGAGAAAATCCCAGAAAAAGAAACTATTTCAATTTCCACCAAATTATGACAATGAATCATGTGAAATGATAAAAAAAGACATCCTATTTGAACTAACCTTCTCTTTAGAAGATAGAGCAGATCCACATATAACCCATTTTTTGGCTCTCTTTGGAGCTGCCCAAAGTTTGGACTGCTGAGGGCCTCTGCATGTGGAATGACAAAAAAATGGGATATATATCATATATTGGTAGACAACCTATAGTGGTAACTTACATGAGATAGAAGCATATATTGATAACCAAGCATTTTCTTCCTACTTTATTACAAGTAACAAGAAATTTATGGGGAAAAAAAAAAGTACATGAGATATAAAATGTATTGTAACGACCCAGAAAAAACGTTAGCTACATCTGTGGTATCTTTAAAAGGACTAGTCGAGTTGCAATTAAAGCTCCCTAGAATTGCTTATAAAGCCCAATAAAACCTAGCAAGGAACCAATATGAAACTTCACACCTATAAGCTCCTTAATATTCCACTCAGCTGGAATATTAAGGTGTTACAATGAGGGACTAAGGTGTTACAAGCATTCAAATTAGCCAAGTATGCATTTAAATTTTAGGAGAAGAGGAAGCAAAAGATTTCTCTTTTTTTCTTTAGAGGAAAAGATATGGGAAATCTATATTCAAGATTCATCATATTCATATTCTAACACTTGAGAATTAGATGATGTTTTTGAAATAATTCTACACTTTTTTTTAAAATAAATAATTAGATGACACATGCCAACTCTAACAATGTTCATACAGCCCAATTACTTTGAACAAAACAAAAAAGCAATTCTCAACTATTTATCCGTATGAAACACTAAAAAATTGATACAACTATCAAGTATCGCATACTGATGACTTGGCAGAGGATAATCCTTAAAATCATGATTTCCATACCTGGACCTCTCATTTGGAAACTTGAAAGAAGAATGAGTAGGACAGAGCATAAGAAACTTTTCCTGTGAGAAACCAAAGAGCAACAACCCATTAATAGTTGAATCCTAACTCACTACATTGAAACAAGAAGAGATGGACACAACAACAAAGCACTATGATACTAAATGAAAAGGCATAGTGCAGTTACATGGTCCCAGCGACAATTTGATACTTGTCCTGCACAGGGAAGGTGATAACTTCTCCGGCAGGATTTTGCATAACAGCCAAGGGCAGCTCCCTTTTGTCCACATCTGCTGCACTTGAGCTTTGCACCCCTTGCCACTTCTGCCTTCAAATTCTTAATAGTTTCATTATCAAAATATACTTGTGGTGCCCTGCATTTTAGAATTATATTATATCTTACTCTAATAGCAAAGAGATAACAAGAAAAGGCTAAAAAGGAATCAAGAAAAATGACTGTCAATAAAACTTAAATTAAACCAAACTGTGTTTGCCAAAAACTGGCCCCTTTTCTGCATTTTTAGCAAAACACGGATATGAAAACCCTTAAAGTTATATACCCCTAAAAAAGCATTAAAAAAAAAAACCTATTTCATATATTTGTTTCTCAAATGATTTAAAAAGCTATACAAGGCAGCTAATACCAAGTCACATGGAAATACTAGAAATGCCAAGAAGACATACCAATCAACGCATAGTCTGTGAACATGTATGACATTTGAAAGTGTGGCCTCATCTCCTACTACCATTTTCCCATTAGCATAATGCAACATTGGGCCAGTATGCTGGAAGAATTTAAGACCGTCACAAGGAGATTAAGACCAAAACTATTTGTAAATATGAAAACATATTGAGATAATCTCCCAATGATATTCTTTAGCAACAAAAGCAATGGCACACAAATATCAATTAAAATGATATAAATATGTAAAGTTTACCTCTGAAATCTCAGGGGACTGGCAAAAGGCACAAATGCTTTTATGCACAAATGAGGCATCTGATATTACAGGCTGCTGTGCAGCAGCACAAGGCACCCTAGATGCGACGTCAAATTCAGAACTGGGAGTTGGTAAGATTTCAGAAAGTGAAACAAGTGGTGGAATACAACCGTCTGCTTTCATGCTCAACTCTGATGTGCCATAGTCAAATTTCTTTTGCCTCTTGATGCTCCTCAAATGACCACCTTCGGTTTCGGAGGCAGAACCGTCATGCCCCAACTGCCTAATCTTATCTTCAGAATCTTTGGTGATTGCTCTCTTGGTCAAATAATTGTTTGGACTCTGAAAATGCAAAAAGATAAAGATAAGGATTAAAGTAACTACTAAAAAAAACAAAAACAAAATAAAAGCACAATGCAGCTAGCTGCAACAGTAGTAGTGAATATTAAAAGCCAAAGCAACAAAATCATTATCAAATTAACAGTTTCCTACATGCTCATTGCCCTGATCATGGCTGTCACCATCTGAACCCTTAGCATCACCAATCGAAGGAGGGGTATTCGGCAATGACTGTGCCACCTGATTCATCTCTATTTCCACAACATTAGGCTCTTCAAGCCACCCAGGTCCCGCAGGCAAATTCAGTGATGACAGATTACTACTCACTACATGATTAAGTTTGTCTCCTCCCCTACCACCTTTACCATCTTTACCATCTGTTGGCATGCTGTGTTTCTCATATTCATCATTCTTGCTGACCCCATCTTCAACAGAACGATTCAAATTCAATGGAACCTGAACTCGCTTATTAGCTGATAAAGAGAAGATGGACTGTCCACTGCATGATTTATCCCCTTGGATAGTTTCAAATGCTTCCTTCCTCAAAGTCTGGCATTGCTCCAAAATCCTCCCAGAACCTACAAGATCAACACGTAACACACAATAACTAACCTATAAGTTGAATTTGTATTCTTAATTTCTTATAGACCAAATGTCAATTCAAACGATGCTTATCAGATAAGGGTTCATATAGTGGTTGTACCAGAAGAAACATGCTGAAAGAAATTGGCACTGAAAGTAGCTTCCAAACCCCTGTAGATTGTTACCAGATTTTCCAAGTAAGGCGCAGGCCTTGAATCTGCCACCTCAGAAAAAGTTAGATGAACCATTTACATAAAGAGACACAAATAGCTTCAAGAATAGTTCTCACAAGATGTTTAAAATATTTTAGTTGCTGACAATCCAAAAGCCAATAGGAAAAACAATAACAGATTTTAAGCTTGCCTCTGCTTGTTTTGATGGAAAATATTTAAACTTTCCCCATAATTCTCTTGGATTTGGCTTAGGTGTGTAAAAAGAACTAAAGGAGAAGTTATTTCAACGGTCTAGATTTAATTTCAAGTTTTCCACCCAAGAGAGAGAGAGAGAGAAATCAAATAAGCACCTAAGAAAAAAAGAACAAAAGGCATCCAAAGAAAAAATCACAGCAAACTATTTTATTTGAAGAAAATAATAGAAACCAGAGGAGCCAAACATACCTTGGTTGAAATAATGCGCTTTACAGACGAGACACTCTGATTTAAGCTGTGTTGAAATGGGTATGCAGGAACTGCAACGAATTCAAAAACCCAAACCCAGAATACAAATTAAATCAAGAATAATTTGTGAAAAAAAAAAAAAAAAAAAAAAAAAAGAACAAAGAGTAAGATCGCGATCAAGATGCAGTGGAAACGAACTTGCAGAAAATGTGATTGCAGGGGAGTAACATTGGTCTGTCGAGCAGGCTTAAGCTGCAAAACACCAACATGAAACCCATAATAGATTATAGTCACAAACAAAGAAATCACTAAGACTATGTTCTGTTCACCAATAGATCAAATCAAAAACAAAAAAACTTCAAATCAAAATACTTGTTCTTTTACCTTGGTTTGGAGAAAAAAAAAAAACAAAAAACAAGATTTGAAGAAGTATCAGCATTTTCTCTACAAAGCAAACATTTTTTTCTCTTAAAATTAAATACAAGTTGGAAAGAAAGTTAGGGCGAGCAAAAGGAAAATACTTGAAATTACATTCTCTTTTGTAGCCAAACAATAGCATAAGATTATAATCCAGTTTCTCTTCTAGAATGTGAACCAAGAAATAAGAAAAAAGGATTCGCCCTACCCAACAAATTGTTTGTCCTTCAGCCATGGATTTTCTAAGCTACCAATCAGAGCATTAACGAACAAACCCAAAACCAACCACACAAAGAAAAATGTGAGGAAAAAAAAAAAAAAAAAAAAAAGCAAAACATACCAGAGAGGGCACTTGAGCTCGAGACCCATCTTCTGGAAATGAAGAACCCACGGGTTCAGAAATCTACTACCACCACTCACTGAGTCTCCCATTCCCACTCGTTACAACCAAAGCTAAAGCAAACCAGTAAAATGTACTCAACAAACACAGATTTTGCGTTGCGAGAGAGGGAGCTTTAATCGGGGACAGTGAAGTACACGTGGCGGCTGGGATTGTGTTTTTTGGGGGGGAAGACGAAGCGCGCGCGGGAGTGATTGATTTGACATTTGATTGGGAGCGAAAGGAATGATGACGTCTGGAGTGGGCGCGCCCTTTTTCATTTTTTCATGGACTTTTGGAAACTCCCGCCAGCGCGCTTTCGTGCTGACGTGGTGTTTTAAGATTAGAACAAAAAAAAAAAAAAAAAAAAAAATCGGCACATTAAAAGAGAAGGACCATTAATTTATAACCAAATCTGTGACCTTATCAAATACCATATTCGTATAATACACAAAATCCAATGAATTGTAATTTGCATTGCATTTACGGCCTTCTTAATGTAAGATTATTACATCTATTATTATAATCTTTTATAAATTTATATGATAATTTATAATTTATTTACATAACTATCTCGTTTCCCTGGAAAAAAAAAAACTTATTATTACGTGTTAGTACACATTTTAATGGCTAAGGTAATAAATATAAAGTATCTGTTATGTCATGTTTAAAATATAGTAAGTGTCATATAAACTATCTGACATATTTGATTCCTTTTAAAAGATTTTAATAATTAATAAAAGCGATATGTTTGATGTCATTCTCTTACAAGTATTTTGTTAATCTCTTTTATAAATTTACCATTGAATTTATAAAAAATTAAATGGTAGATTTACACACATCTCTTGTACAGAATGGGCAAGATGTACACAAGAATGAAAACAAACATTTGAGCAGGGAGTAATTGTGTTTCAAGAATTATGGATCTAATAAAAAAAAATGATTTGAACAATCGAAAGGATTCTTACAAATTCGAAGATGACCAGAAGCCGTCCACAATCAAGATGGAAATTTGACAGGCTCCATCAGATCCCTATTTTGAACTACGATTGGATTTTTTTTTTTTTTAATAGATGAGCTAGAACAGACAAAACTACAACAGAGCAACAAGAAAGAAAGATACACAGGGATATAAAGAAAGCTACAACAAATCAAGGAAATAAGAACAGATCAACAAGTGAAAGAAAATTACAGTGAAATAAAGAGAACAACAACAAATACAGACCCAAAAACCAAATAAACATTGTCCTTAATAATATTCAAGGCAAAGACTTTCCACAGCCCAGAAGGGAATTCAGGTGTGAGAGCAAACGAACACAAAGGCTGTCAATAGCACTGGTTGTAGCGGCCCATAACGTAATGTTGTAAGTGTGGACGAAGACACTCCTAAGTTCCTATCATCCTTGATTTCTGATAAGCTTATGAAGGAACTGAGATGATAAGAAAAAATTGAAAGGGAGTCCCCTTCAAGAACTAAGTGGCAAACAAAACCATAGGATTCTGTATAAGGTCCAATGGGCAGGCAAGAGACAATCTGGCAAATTGAAACATGCCCTTCAGTTTCCCCACCGGATTCTGTACCATTGATACCTTTCGCGCGTTCATTTCTTTTATATCAATGTCCTTTCACACCATTTTGTTCATCTCCACCTTGCAGTTTAACAGAATATTCTGCAGGAGCAACTTCAGTCCCTGAAAAACCCAAGTCTCCACCATCTTTTAGCTCATTAGTTACAGACTCAGCCACATGAACTTGACGGCTAGTCCCCTCCTCGGTGAAAACCCTAACCTTTGAATATTCTCCATCAAAATCCACAGATAATGTGGCTGGTAAATCAGTTTTCTCAATGATCTGAAATCCTTTGTGTGCTGCAGTAGCCACTCTTTTGGAGACAATATCATCTATTTCAACAGAACTATCAGTTGAGTTCATAGCACTGCAATAAGCAGAACCATCATCCTCTTCAAGAAGATCCAGTAACCTTCCAAGAGGGCTAAATTCTGTTCTCTCTGCATTAACAGCATCTTCTGATGCAGTAATACCCTCTATATCATCACCTGACTCCATAGAATCCTTAGAGTAGCTCCTAGCATCATCTTGAAGAGAGTCACTCACATACTCAGATTGGTTTCCGTGTGATTTTTCTTCAAGAATACCAATAGGATTATCATTTGGAAGCGCGTCTCTCTTTTTATCCCTAGTAGTTTTACTATTGCTCCATTAGCAGCCTCTATAGCCCGTCCACAATCAATTATATCTCTGCAAATAGAAAATAAGAATCCATCTTCTTCCATTAGGGACTTCAATTTGGCTTATAGAAGAAACAGAGTATGCAGCAATTAATAAAAATTACAATAAAAAGTGTAGTTTCTAGTTTTCCTGTAAATCCCAATGGTTTCCTGGCCTCCCATGGTAGCATGAAATATGAATGCTAGTTTGTTGCTGCATATGGGCACAGCTGCGTGCATGTTCTCCACTCTTTAAGGTGACGTAATCTCTTATGCAACGGTTCATTATTTGTTATCTCATGAAAATGTAGAATAAATTCCAACTTCCAAATGACCAAAGAGGATTTTATCATAAGATGGAAAGATTCCTCTACATTGGAACTTTAAATAAGTTAAAAACAATATATATATATTGAATGTGTGTGCACGCGCATGTATCTCTAAAGCATATAAGTTCTTAGTTGAGAATTATATTTGACTTCAACTAAGATATAATTTTTTTGTTTTTTTTTTTTTTTTAAGAAAAAAAAAAAAAATCTAGTACATAATAAGTATAAAAGAGAATCCCCTAAAAAATTACAATCTAAAATATATGTCATCTACAACATTTTTAACTTTTTTTATATGCAATAAAACACTATAAAGGAGACAATATCAGAAACTACCTTTCAGGACCTAGTCCAGCTGAAAGAAATGCGGATTTCATAGAAGTTACAAGAACTGAGGGGTTGTTGGAGAAGTATCCCCCATAGCTTGCGATTTCCACCAGAAATTGTACGTCCAAAACAAACTGTTCCAGGAACAATAACATTAATGAAATAATGTTAGCGCATGAGTCAGCATCATGACAAAATATGACTGGAATTCCCTTACATACTCAGGAGAAGAAACGTTAATGGGACAACCAAATTCTGGTTCTCCAATGGGGATATTGCTTTCAAACATGGTGAGAGAGGGATTGATATTGTTATCATACATACTCAGGAGAAGAAACTCTTTAAAGGACATGCTATCATGCACATCCCAGAGATTTGTGCATGTAAATGCTCCAAACTAGCAAGCATCCAAGCAAGTAGGTAATGCAGATCAACAGATAAAGAGGGTAAAGGAAGTCAATTATGCAAGAAACAGGAAGTCAAGAATAGATAAGAATAAGCAGAGGATATACACGTAGAGCTTTTAAAAACATTAACCGCCATCACTTCTCTAAGCAGTAAAGGAAAAAAAAAACAACAAACAAGTACCTTCTTGAAATTGTCGAAAGGTTGGACAGTCTTCTCTTCAGTAATTGCCCAGATCTCTTTGTTGTTGGATATCCAAGCAAATATGGCTTCTATCAATTCCCTCAAAAGTTCCATCAACCAATTCACCTCAAAAACACCATCTTCAGCAAGTTTTTCTAGTTTCCTCAGTTCTATGAATAATACCTGATCATAGCGCACCAAAATGAAAACCATATAATCAACGATTATGTAACGAAGAAACCATATATCTTCTCAAATGATATCAGCCATCTAACTTTTGCTCAGGTACTTTTTCAATTTTTTTTCCCCTTGGGGTTTTAATCAAGACTGAGCCAATCTTCATAAATGACCTTATAAAATGAGTACCTGAAAGGTAACAGAAGGCATAGAATCTTGTTGACCATCGCTGGAAGTTTCTACAGTATGTTTGAAGCCAGTTCCCAGCAACATCATTCTATGCATATTTTGCTGGCAGAAATGAGCTCTAAGCTGACCAGAAGCCTCTTGGATAAACAACATACAGCTATCAAGTTCCTTCTGTTGAGCACCAACTAAATGGTTTCTCATCAGCTCAGAATTCATGTGACTGATGCTCCCAAATATACTTCTAACAATGCTAGAGAAAAAATGTTCTAATTTTGATAGATTCACTAGAACAGAAACCTGTTGCACCAGTGACTCTGCCAAATTGATTCTTGAACCACCTTTTTCTGTGACAATTTCTTCACAGGTAATGGCCCTTTCAAGTATGATTATGTACTCCATAAAGACGTTCATAAGTCCGCTGAGGATTGAATCTTCCATTTGAAGAGCAACTAGAGGTGAAACATCCCCCGTGAAAGCCTGAATAGAAAAAATGTTATATGTAACAGCAAGTCATACCTGGAAGGCGGATATGACTAAACAAGATCATGCTTCATTCATAAACATGCAAAATGGTCGTGTTTGGTACCCTATTCAACAATTGTCATTTCTCAATCACAATACAGTCTTTACAGTGAAAACACCAAGCAC
The DNA here is from genome assembly GCF_965113065.1 of Corylus avellana. Classification (NCBI taxonomy): domain Eukaryota; kingdom Viridiplantae; phylum Streptophyta; class Magnoliopsida; order Fagales; family Betulaceae; genus Corylus; species Corylus avellana. The sequence goes on from NC_142500.1 coordinate 19,170,218, forward strand.
TAATGTAACCCTGACTTCTTGATATGTCACCAAACAGACTAAGATATTATTGTTTGGTTGAATGTAATCATTTTATTTCCTGATTCTAAACCTCTGTGAGGTCTTATTGAAGCATATGGAAGTATAATGTCCTTCTTACATTGATGTAAAGAAGTGTACACAAACAATAAATAGGGTTTTGAAGCCACCATTATAGCTAACACTTAAGAAGTGTACTTAACATGACCACATTTTCCTAGAACAATAGTTATGATGATTGTTTGCTTTGAAACTTATGGCAGTTTCTAGATATGCTACAAGATCTCGCTCAGTAAGAATTATCATTGTGGCCTTGACAAACAAAGGGTGGAATTGAATTTGGGTGGTAATCTTAACCAGGTAGATTGCAATTTATTTTTATTTATTTTCATAGATAAATTCATGACTCCACAGGTCAATGCATGCAAACCATTCAGGTCACTGCACACACAGTTCCTAAAACTTTTGATTTTTATACTATCAGTTTTTATGCACATAATTCATATTTCTCGAGTGTTTACTTTTAGAATTAATCCAACATGAAATAGAACAAACCTGTAACAGTGTCACAAATTTACGGCTGCTGCAAGTGAGAAGGCAATATTCCGGTTGGTTCCCAACAATAATAGAAGAGTATGCTTCATTTACTACCCCTGATACAAGATATCTACCCAAAACCCAAGTGTCAGTTGCTGTAAAGATACCAATAACTTTCTTGTAGTGGTTTATATGCACCTGTAGAGCCACTTCCACACCAGGACGAATATGCTTGAATAAATATGGCTGCAACACTAATGTCTGAGTTTCTGAAAAAGAGCAAAATGACATTGCAAACTGCACAGATTCTACAACCTTGGACAATCCTCCACTTATTTCTGAGATGGATTTAACATACTTATTAAAACAAATAACAACATTTTGGTTTTTTCGCAGGCCCACCGAATAAGTTCTGAAGCATAAGGAGAAGCTTCTCCATATAACATTACAAAGCTCCTTCCCGCTTGAGAAATCATAGAAAATACAAATTTTGCAAGCTCCTTAATGTATGTCCCATGTAAATACGACTTTGAACAGTGCAAATTATGTATTCCAGTCGCAATGCGTGAATGGTAATATTCAAGCAATAGTTGACTTGCAAGATGACTTTCACCAAGTCTGCAAAGTCCAACCAGCGCCTTTTGAAGTTCTGGTGCAGCTGTTCTTGGGTTTTCAGCCATCAGAGTCAGCTGTAGTGTAAGCATGGCATTTTTCTCACAAATCGAAGAGTTATATGACATTAACACGTCTGATGGAGCATTTCCTTCGAACTGCACCCTCTGGAGATTTTCATCCTCCGTTTCTATAATCACCAGAGCTTCATCTATCCTGTTTTCTGACAGGAGGAGATCCAGGGTTTCTGAAACATCATCAATGTGGGCCTCTAACTCACTTGGCTGCGGTGGATCAATGAAAACAGGTTCTTCTATAATTGATTCTATCGTCTCTTCTGACAAAACCTTTAGATATACACCATCTATAAGTTCCTTCACATGATTTTTTTGGGTCAAAACATGGTTTTTCAGTTTCATCAGTTCATTCTCAACGCCTTGTACTTCTTCCAATATTCTGCACATGCAATAGCATACTCACTAACACTACCTTATGAATCATCACCTCAGTCACCATACTCAAGTAAATATATTCACTTTTATATGATTATATTTTGAGCAATGCTAAGGTTATTATAAAATTTACTACAATTTTGTATGCAAATCGACCTGGTTATATGTACTGGTGCCAAGCGTACCATGCTGTGTATTTCGCAGACTCTTAGCAGTTATGTCAGCTTGTAACCAAATTGTATTAAAACCTGTAATACCTCTAGCAATTTCCTTAAATTATGTATGTAACAACTCATATGCTAGAGCAAATCCGTGCATAAACAAACACCGACAAACAAATTTGAGCTCAAGAGCATTACCTAACAAAGGCTGAATAATTAGAAAAGATGGTTCTGTAAAAATCCTCATCCGATGCCTCCTTTATCTCAAGTAGCTCCGAACAAAGATGCTTAATCCCCTAACAAATCGAAAGCACAACAAAAATACTTCACCGGTTAAACAATTTAGGCATACGAAACTACAAAAAAAGCAATTTAACTCGTTTTTCCTTGTCATTAGGCAAACCAAACAATATGAAAATTCCTTTTCTTCCAAAGTTTTCTCGGCAACCAAACAGTCTATTTAGAGTTCTTTTTTAAAAATCAATTAGAGAGAGAGAGAGAGAGAGGATTTTACCTTTCCAGCCATGGATTGGATTTCGGACTCGTCATCTCGGTGGCTGGATAGGGATGAACTGTCGGAGATGGTGTCGGACCGCGCTGAGCTTTCCGTTTCTCGGTGGTCTCGGAATCGGAATCTGGATAACGTGGAAGAAGATTCCATGGAAAATGGTTTCCCATCAAACGAACACGATCTGAGCCTTCCAAGCGGAAATGAAGCGAATTTGGAGGTCGGTGGAAAGGTACTGTTTGGACGTCTCTATCGTCGTCTTGTGCCTCCATTGGCAAATAGCTTTGGTTTCTTCGTTGCCCAAATGGCAACAAAGAGGGTTTCGGTTGTCTTTTTCGTTATTTTGGCGCCCGCGCGGCCGATACACACGGCGTCGTTTGACTCGCTTGGTTGGGAGATGGCATAAACTATTTGGAGCCTTGGAGGTAATAAGCATTTCAAATCGTCTTATGTTCATATCTGAATATAATTCAAACTCATCACCCAACATTTAAAGACTTCTAATTTTTTATACGATCCGCAAACTTGATACCAACCTAACATGTTAATATTGAAGAGTTTAACTCATTTAAATAAATCAATCAAATTAAAATTGACTTATATAATCTTATATTTTTGCTTCAATACAATCCAAACCTCACATCCGAACACCGAATCATCACTTTACATTGCATGCAACATCTTATTTGTGCAATAGTTATAATATAGGCTCTTTATCAATTTTTTTACATCATATTACATGTTAAAAAACAAAAAACAAAATCTTACCTGTAATTGTTGTTCCTTACTTTTATCGTGATCATTATCATTGCCACCTTTACCGCGGCATTGTCCTTATCAATCTCTCACGATTAGGGCCGGCAAAACATATTTGCGTGTTAGGTTCATGTCTAACTCATTTACGACATTACCCATTTAAGCCCAACCCGAACACGACACATTTAGCTAAACATGCCAAACACCCAAACCAAAACACGACACATTTTCTAAACGGGTAATACGACACGACATGTATAACCCGTTTAGATAAACATGTCGTGTTGGGTTAACACAACACAACCCGTAAACACGTTTATTTTAGGAACTAATAGGTTCCAACCCGACACAAATATAAAGGCATTTTAGTTTTTAACTTTTTATAGCCTAATCAAAATAGCGAAGTCTTAGCAAACCAAGCAACATATACAATGTTACAGTATTTCCTCTACTTATTTTTATAAACAAAATCTTCTAAAACAATAATCAAACCATTAAGGACAAAGCTTACGACTTTAGGGTTATTGAGCTGCTTAGGTGTAAAAAATATATACGGGCCAACCTGCGAACCCACAGGCTGGACCCGACCCGACACGTTTATTAAACATGTCATAAACAGGTGACCCGTCTATAATCCAAACCCGTTTAGCCTTAACCATAACCTTACAATTATATGTCATGTTCATGTCGGATTCGTGAGTTAAATTGCTGGCCCTACTCACGATCACCATTTCTCAAGGTGGCCGAACACAATCCGCCCACCCCTTTTAACTATTTTAAGATGATTCAAATCACTCATAGCTTAATTTGAAATGGTCAAACCATCTCTTTTAGGCACAAGAAAATATATATAGTTTATTAATGTTCGAAATCAATATTTTACCATAAAAGCATTCTCCGCCACGATTATTTAAACATGTAGCCAGATTTGGAAAAAAAATGTGATAGAGTATAACATATCATTTTAACTCAAAAGATCTCCAATAATCGACCTTTCCCAATAAAACTATGAATTCCGTATGAAAACAAAAATATATGGGAAACTAAATTCTAAATACGTGGCTTATTAGATTGGAAAAGTCAAAGTAAAAGTCAAACTAAATTCTAAATATGTGGCTTATTAGATTGGAAAAGTCAAAGTCATAATCATGTCGGATGGAACTTTCAACTATTTATTTTTTTTTAAACAAAAATTGATTAAAAAATTGGTTAAGATTGCCATATAAATATCATGAAATAATTATTCTCCATAGGTAGTTCAATCGACTGGGACTACGCTTAATGAAGCGTAAGTCACTAGTTCGAATCTCTTCCCCTTCTTGTGCAGACATGTAAAAAAAAAAAAAAAACTATGAAATAATTATAAAATAGAAATGTAATTTATAACCCTAGGGTGCGTTTGAAATTGCGATTTTGTAAGAATAATTTGCGTTTTTAAAAGATATCGCAAAACATATGACGTTTGGTATTGCGATTTAAAAAGCATTTAATTTAAAATAAGAAAACAATCTAGGATTTCAATAAGCAGGCTATGAGTACTTATTTGAAAAAATGTAAATTTAAACTAAAATTATAAATTTGCATAACAAATATTTAATAAAAAAATAATTTTTAACATATTTTACAAAACGTTTTTACAATTTTTAAAATTAGTGATTTTAAAAATTGTAAAAACGAATTACTTTTAAGAAAATAATTTTTAAAATCGAATTTATTGAAATTACAATCACAAATAGATCCTTAATGATAGTAATTAGTAGATGATCCCGACGATTAGAGAACGATGAAAAAGATTTTTCTCACGTAAAGGCGGTCGAGTCACACAAGAAACGCCAAAAACTGAAAGTCGCCCAACCGAAGGTCAAACGACTCAACACGACTGGTAAAACAATCTGCTGCTCTTTCCTGCCTTCCCTCTCCCCGCAAACACACAAACACAAACAAAACAAAACAAAACAAAACAACGAACATCCAAATGAGAGCGCGCACGGCCGCGCTCCCGCTCCTCCCGGTGCTCCTTCTCCTACTCCAAGGCCCGGTCGCCATCGGAGGAGACTTCGGCGGCGATTACTCGAAGCTCTCTGGCATCATAATCCCGGGCTACGCCTCCACCCAGCTCCGCGCCTGGTCCGTCCTCGACTGTCCCTACTCGCCGCTCGACTTCAACCCCCTCGACTTGGTCTGGCTCGACACCACCAAAGTAAGCAACATGTTTTGTTATCGTGTTTCCATTCTTGCTGAGCTCCACCGCATTGAGTTAAAGAAGAAACTAGTGCTTTTGTTGTTGACGTGCTACTGCAAATTGACATTATCATTGTGCTAAATTTCTACTTATTCCAAAAAAGAAAATAGGGAATTTATTCGTTTAAATTGATGTTATTGATCTGAAATGAGGATAAATTGTACCTCTGCTGTGATACTATGTTAATCATAAGTTATCCCAAAAGTTTAAATTGATAAGAAACGGTAGACTTAATTAATTAAATTAATGTTCTAACATATTATAGTTGGATTTTGTAAGCTTTATTTATTTTAGTAAAAAGCGTTTGGAATTGATGGAATTCCGTGTAGAGTAATAGAAACAAAAATTAGTGGTTGATATAATATTGTTGGGTGTGAACACATGGACTTAGGGTGGTGGATTAAGGTTTTAGTTTATAAGTGGTGGAGTATTATACGATCGAAGATGATCAAAATATTTTACAAAATATTTTATTCGTATAAATGAAAAAAATGAATCACTTTTTCCGATGTTTGAAAAAAGGCCATTTCATGGGGACGAGGAGGGTTGTTGAGCTTCAAGAAAATAGGGAAATGGGATTTGAGAGAATGCCTTAGTTTGTGGGAAGAGTTTTCCCAGTAGTATTTACGGTAGGAAACTTGATGGATTCCACATGTTTTTGTGTTAATCTGTAGATTAGCATTCCATTGGTGCCAATAGATACCTTGTAGTGTCTGATGAGTGGTCTCCATGGAAACCTAGGCGTTTTAGTGACTGCTGCAATAGCATTTCTGACTTGAAAAGTTAATAAGTTTGGTGTTTTTGGAGTTAAAGCAATGGTTGACATTTTGAGGTTTAAATTTAATGAATCAATTGTGTGACCAGATGTATCTATTGCCTTTATTAGCGAATTCATCCTTTGGGGTTCTGTGAGAGTCCTGTTTCTGATATGCACTCTGCATGACATTTGTATCGGGCTTTAGTTGAGTTGATAGGGATTAATTAACATCGCTCACTCTCCTTGTTATGGGATAAATGAAATACTTATTCCAAGTGCGTTGGTCTGTATTTATTCCAAACACTTGTTAACAAAGCTAATGCTGAAATAAATGAGTGATTGTAAAGGGGTTGATAATTGACTTAAAATAGTCTTATGATATCCATAATCTGAGAGCATCATGTTCACTTGCCTGCAGCTTCTTTCTGCGGTCAACTGCTGGATTAAGTGCATGTGGCTAGATCCTCACAATCAAACAGATCATCCAGAATGCAAGTCTCGGCCAGATGGCGGTCTTTCTGCGATCACTGAACTTGATCCGGGTTATATAACGGGTATGTCATTAAATATTCTTACATGGTCTTCTTCTGTTTGGTGAGATTTAGATATACATGGGATATTTAAATCATAGTTTACTTTGCTTCTGTTGCTATCGCATGCTTAATTAATGTTTGTTGCTTCATGGTTGCAGGTCCTCTCTCTTCAGTATGGAAAGAGTGGATTAAGTGGTGTATTGAGTTTGGTATAGAGGCCAATGCTATCATTGCTGTCCCATATGATTGGAGATTGTCACCATCAATGCTTGAGGAGCGAGACCTTTACTTCCACAAGCTAAAGTTTGTATATAACCTAATTTTCTCCACTGCCCACTATTATTACCACATGAATACTAATAATTCTGAAAATGTCAAATCATGGTGAATTTTCTGTTATGAACAGTTATAGGGTGAAGTTCATTTACATGGTTGATTTTGGGATTGTGGGATGTTCCAAATATTGTTTTTATTTTGCAGATTGACTTTTGAAACTGCCCTTAAGCTTCATGGAGGTCCCTCAATTGTCTTTGCCCATTCATTGGGCAATCAGGTGTTTCGTTATTTTTTGGAGTGGTTAAAGCTAGAAATTGCTCCAAAACATTATATCCAGTGGTTGGATCAACATATTCATGCCTATTTTGCTGTTGGTAGAATTGCTTTGATCCAAAATCTATATTCTTCGAAAGTCTAGTTTCTTGGGATGGTGATGATGATATTTTCCTAACCTTATTTTGTTTTGTTGATTCCAGGATCTCCTCTTCTTGGTTCAGCTCAGACAGTGAAAGCAACACTTTCTGGAGATACATATGGTCTTCCTATTTCTGAGGTTACCTCTTTACTTCCACATATTGAGTTTCCTCAAAATATTATGTTCTTAGTAGTGCTTTTGGTTGTCAAGCTGTCTATATTTGTCCTATATGTAATTAACTTTTCTTCCATGTAAATGAATAATTTATTAGCTTGATCTTCTTTACTGCCTCATACTTCCAAAATATAAGTTCCTCGAATGCCTTGTTAAAAGGTTAAATCATCTAGCAATGTCTCCAGGTAGTCTAAGTAACTCAATTTACTAGATTCATCCTCTTGATGACATTGGATAGCGAGAGTAACATCATCCACATTCAATATTTTTTATTGTCTAGGGGGGGGGGGGGGGGGGGGGGTGATTACTCTCATCAAGAGCGCCTTATCCAATCTTCCCACTTATTTCTTGTCTCTGTTTCCTATTCCGGCTTCCGTGGCGAAGCGTATGGAGAAGATTCAACGTGATTTCTTATGGGGTGGGATCAATGATGAGTTTAAGTTCCATCTGGTTAGTTGGAACAAGGTATGCTCTCCGATCTCTGAGGGAGGTTTAGGGATCCGGAATATGCGTTTGATGAATAAAGCTTTGTTGGGGAAATGGGGAGATTTGCTTATGCGAAAGAGGCTTGGTGGAGAAAGATTTTGGTGGCAAAGTATGGTGTGGTTTGGGGTGGTTGGCGTTCTAGGGTTCCTAGTGGTTCGCATGGGGTGGGGTTATGGAAGTACATTAGCAGGGGGTGGAGGTTGTTTCATTGTCACATTAGATTGGCCCCTGGATTTGGGTCCAATATCAGGTTTTGGGAGGATATCTGGTGCAGTGACATGTCCCTCAAAGATGCTTTTCCTGGTCTTTTCAATATTGCCACCAACAAGGAAGCATCTATTGCGGATAATAGGGAGTGTACAAATGGCTCTGTACAGTGGGATGTTTCCTTTATCCGCAGGGTTCATGATTGGGAAGTGGAGATCTTGGCTTCTTTTTATACTTTCTTGTATTCGCACTTGATGCATGGGGTAGGGGAGGATCGGATGTGGTGGATCTCTTCTCGTAAAGGTAATTTTGAGGTTAGATCTTTTTACAGGATCCTTGCTTCTAAAGATCCTTCCCCTTTCCCTTGGAAGAGTTTATGGCGCACCAAGGCTCCTTCGAAAGTGGCTTTTTTTGCTTGGACAGCCGTGCTTAGGAAGACTCTAACCTTGGATAATGTTCGGAAGAGATGTATTGTTGTGATAAACCGTTGTTGCATGTGTGAATCGGATGGGGAGTCAGTTGACCATCTCTTTCTTCATTGTGGGGTTGTGAGTATCTTGTGGAATGTTGTTTTCTCTCGGTTTGGTTTGTGTTGAGTGATGCCTGGTAGCGTCAGGGGGTTGTATGATTTTTGGTGAACAAGTGGCAAATCTCGTAGTGCTGTTGTGTGGAAGATGGTTCCTCTTTGCCTTATGTGGTGCATCTGGATTGAGAGAAATGCTAGATGTTTCGAGGACTCGTCTAGGAATATTGAGGATCTTATACACTTTTTCTTGTACACCCTATTCACTTGGACTGCTGGCTGGCTAGCGCCTTTAGTGATTAGTTTCCCTGACTTCCTTTTTATGTTTTCTTCTTCTTTTTCTCCCTCTTAGTCGCTCTCTTGTATACTCCCTGTGTACTAGGGTTGCGCCTTTCTGCACTTTGATATATACATCTTTACTTATCAAAAAATTTTTTTTTTATTGACATGGTGGCATGGTTATCACATTGGACTAGAACACCCGTTCTTAGGTGCTTACTGTATGTCTTTGCAAGGTATCAGGGGACAGCTCGATTGTTGGTCAATTCATTTGCTTCTACATTATGGATGTTGCCCTTTTCAAAGTATTGTAGGGCAGATAATGCATATTCGAAGCATTTCTCCGGGCGGAGTAGGCATGGTTATCACAAATATCACTGTGAAGATCAGGAATTTCGGTCAAACTTCTCTGGGTTTCCAACAAATATAATCAATATCGAAATTCCTTCAACCCATGGTAAAACTTTTGAGGCTGATGCATTTCTCATTGGAACAACATTGTTACCATTCTCACATGCTTTCTATGTCTTTTATTAGCAGGATTTGATGCCTATCCATCAGTTGCAGAAGTAGCTGAGGCCAACTTGTCTAATGCTGAATGTGGGTTGCCTACTCAGTTATCCTTCTCTGCTCGTGAAATCGCAGATGGGACCTTTTTCAAAGCAATAGAGGATTATGATCCGGATAGCGAGAGGGTCTTGTACCAATTACAGAAGTGGGTATTGTCTTACTAATCACCAACAAAACCTTTGGCTCTTGATATGTGGGCTTTCTTCATAGAATGCCAAATTATTATGACATCTACAGTTGTTCTGCCTTGCTAGGAGTGAAATTTAATCCACTTAACCTCGAATCATTTTCATGTCAACCAATCTAGATTTCATTTTCTTTGGTCGCCACTATAGAAACCGAGTTTGCTTGAAAAAGTTTTATTATTCCTTTGAGGTTGTTATATCAAACGTCTGAATCCATGTTGATAATTGTCACTTGTGTCGTGTGTGTTATTGTCACTCAGGTTTCAAGACACCAACTGGTGCCAATAAACAAATGAGATTGTTTCCTATATGATTTTGTTGAAACTTCTGTAAGTGGTGGATTTACATAAATTAGCCACCTTGGATAGAAGAGTTTTAATACCTTGATTTTCCTTTGAAAAAATGTGCTTAAGTGGCAGCTGCAGCTGAGTACATGTCTATGATTTTAGGTGTGGTTTCTGCTATGTAATATATTTTTTGTGATAAGAGTAACTCAACCAACTTTCTGATCATATTTACTTTTTGAAATCATATGGAGCAGAAATTCAGTTGGTTTGGTGCATAACTATAAGAAAAAGAGCTTGTCATAACTCATGAGGTCCTATTCAATTGTGATAGAGATAGCTTGCCTTTGAGCAAGAGTATGTACACTTGCAGACAGACAAAACACTTCGCTGATGTCCTTTCAGTATATGTAATTGGTATCAGTTCTCATTGGTTGCCGGTTCATTTATAACAAATGGTTTACAGCTGTAAAATTTATACTGCTAGATTTTTTTCCTTCTTTTTTGTTTGTTTTATTAATTTCAATATTGTATTTTTCTTAAGCATAAATGTTTTTTGCTTTCGTCTTGTTTTTTTTAAAGCCTGAGATTTACAATGCTGTGTATTTCAGGTCATATCACGATGATCCCATTTTCAATCCGCTTACACCTTGGGACAGACCACCTATAAAAAATATCTTTTGTATTTATGGAATAGATATGAAGACTGAGGTAAACTTGCATTCTTCATAGTTGATACTTCTATATTTCTTAAAACAAAAGCACATACTCTTTCATTTTTTTAAGGAAATAAGCTCCTGCAAATTTAGAGAGTACAACTTAACCCACGATGTAATTTACTTCTTGCCCTTTGCTATTCTAAGGTCAATAGTGAATACTTTATTGGGATTCATAACAAGAATCTTTTATTAGTTTCTTGATAAGTGCTTGTGTTTTCCTTTTAGCTGAGATAATAAGAGATTGTATGTTGCATCACCATTTCGCTAGTAATTTCACAGTATTCAGTGTTTATTTTATCTCCACTTTGTTTAGTTTTGGTGTCATTCTGGACTGCTAATAAGCTATATGCACCCTAAGATATTTCTTTCTTATGACTAGAGTTTTTTTGGTGCCTGTTCTACTTTTAGCTGGTAATTGGTTATGCTGAAAGATAGTTTTGGTATTTTGGCAATGGAAAAACAGGTTGGCTATTATTTTGCACCGAGTGGCAAGCCTTACCCTGATAATTGGATCATCACTGATGTGATTTTTGAGCTTGAAGGATCTCTGTTCTCAAGGTAACTGTCATTCATACTAAATTCATAGTCATAGCGAATAATATATTTTGTGGCAAGTGGTAGTAATCTCCTTGATTAAACCATGTCAAAAGGAATAAGCTTATTTGCTTATTTTGAAATCTCTCTCTTTCTCTCTCTGTTTGCATGCAGGTGCGTGTTTTTTTGTTGATTAAAAAGTTATGTTTAGTTTCCAGATTTTATTAGGCTTATGAGATGAGATATTGACAATAATTTCAGTGCACATGGTTAACAGGTGATACTCTGCAAAAAGTGAATGTTGACTGCCTTAGCCTGAAAAAAACTGCCTATGGACTCTTGAAAGCTTAGATGACATTGACTGAAAAATGACTGTTACTCTGCTCATTATAAGGTTGCAAAGATGGAAATTTTGTGCATTTTGATGTAATGAGAGTGTTATGTTGCTTGAGCGTATAGATAGCATTGTATGTCCCTGCTGCTCCTGATCCTTGTGGACATGTGGTGTTGATCTTGTATGTGGGGTCTATCACTTGTAGTGCATTTGACAACTTCAGAGAATTGTTAAGGAATCAAGCATGTGTTCCTAGCTAGGTGTTTCTCTTGTATACTTTCTGTGTCCTGAGGGTGCTTTACACTTTTAATGATATTTCAATTACTTATTAAAAAAAAAGCAAAGGAATCAAGCATGACTAGTTTGTGGTGTTGGTTCTCTATTAGTGGGAATGCTTTAAAAAGTGGAAGCAAGCAGTCACATACAAAAAATCTCTCTCTCTCTCTCTGGATGGGGAACTTAGAAAGTTCAATCAACTCTGGCTTGGCCAGCAGGATTGCCCGGGGTAGGTTGGACATTTTTTCAGGGGCTTTTGTGTTGGGTTTTTCTTGTAGGTGTTGTTTGGGCTTTGGGTTTTCCTTGTGAACTTAGGGTTTATTTTTTGGGTGTTTAGGCGCTCTCTTTTTATACTCTCTGTGTAATTGTGATACGCCCTTTTGGGTTTTTTTATATACAGTTATTGACCTATCAAAAAAATAATAATAATAATGAAAACACCCACCGTGGATAAGTGTTTAGTTGGGTAAAGTGAAGCAATTTTCATACCTTGAATATCAAAAATATCAATCAAGTAGCTGAAGGACCCAACTTAAACAACATTGCCCAATATCCTTTTTTGTATTAAAAGTAGAAGAAATCCTTAATTCATGCACTTTTATATAATTTGAAGGAGAAAAGGAGATCACTCTTAGAAATTTTCCTTTTCACCTCAAGTATTCATATAGTTGCCACCAAAATGTCCTATATCCTACATCGTTTTCCTTTCAAGTCTAGTAAGCTTAATTGGTGGCTCCTGGCTTGCTCCAAGAGTACAAAATTGATGATGGGGAAGCCCGTGCTCCTGTTGCCAAGCTGGCCACCATGCATAGAGATTGCAGGGGGGACCATGCTTCTAAAAGCTTCTTTTGTTATTCTTTAAAAATAGTGCTTACATTAGCCACCCCTCCCCCCACGGCACCAAACTAAAACAAAATCTCGAGGCCCTTTAAGGATTCAAATTTACAATCTCCCTATTTGTGTGAGAATATAAAAGGCTGGCTTCTATTATAACAGATCAGATTATGTTAATCTTCTCATGCAGAAAAGTGAACTTCTCCAAAAATCAGAATAATAAGCTCCATTATGGGGAATAGATACATTTAGTAATCTGTTCACCAACATCGTCCTTGATACTTGGTCCCCCTTAGGTTAAGTTTCTGGCCTAGCCCCTGAATTAACAACCATTTGCTTATCTGTTGTTTTGTCTTTTGCATGTAACTCGAAGAAAATGACTTTTCTCAGAAAGTTCAATGTAATCACTTCTTGGCTAATGTCATGCTCTTCAGCTTGTCTTTTTTCTTTTTGTCATGCTATTCTTAGCCTCAGCTAAGCTTTCCATGGCTGGTTTCCAAAATTTTAGTTGGGCTGTTTGTATGCAGCTTTAAATGCAGTGAGTGTGCTGGTTTTTATTTTTGTTTATCTCAATTGTAAAGAGGCGTGTAGAACTAAATCGGTCTTTCTGGTCCACTTGATAGCTACCTGTACAAGTTAGTCTCCTAAATCTTTGACTAGATGATGTTAATCAATATTCTGATGTTAAACTCAACTGCTAGATTGTTCGTTTTCCTATTCATATGACTTTTCATATTTTATTATTACTATTCTTTCGGCTCTTTGCTCCATATTTCATGCAGCTCTCTTGTGGACCATTTGTTGTCCCTCGTGGTGTATTAACTCATGCGTATCAACTCATGCATGAATTAATTAATTAATTTCCCCTGCTTCATCTCTGCGCTTGCTTTTTTTTTTTCCTGAACTGGTGGTGTTACCCATTGGCTTCATTTTCGCTAGCCTTATGCTCATTGTTTTCCCCTTTTAGCACCTTCAATAAAGCACACTGTATATATAGTATTGAAACATCCTTTGTCAAAGAAATTATTCTTATTGGCTATGTGAAGGGGTGGGAATATGTGAATAGATCAGTGATTCAGTCTCTCTGTAAAATGTAACATATATATTAGCAACATTCATGTAGGTCAGGGGATCTGGTTGACGGGAATCCAGGTGCTACAAGTGGTGATGAAACGGTAAGCTCATAAGTCCCGTGTAATTGTGGTTAAATTATAGAATGTATTTAGATCCCACACTTCTATTGTTTTTACTCCTAGTTAGGTATTTTCTCTTGTCTATTTTATGTGTACCTGGTGATGCCTTACTGACGTAGCGGAAGACTAAGGTAACTAATTAAAGAGCAGCGTCTTTGATTCTGCAAGGAGAAACATCTTCGTCTTTTACCCAAAAAGATGAAAACAAGCCCACAGGTTTAAAGAAAAATAAAACTCCACAGAGTATTTGAGAGAGAAATCTCTGATTTGATAATAATTCAATTAATTGAGTTTTACATAATAAGCAAGCTTATTTATAGAAGAAAAATACTTGTAGAGAAAGTAAACATAATCCTAATAGCACTAGTAAAATCTAATCCTAATAAGGAAAGGAAAATAATTAAAGCAAATCTAACCCTATTAAGGAAAGGAAATAAAGTTTTAATAAAATAAAAATAAATCCTAATATAAAATTGACAATCAGCGGGAATCGTGACAATCTTTCCTTTTGTACTTCCATTGTCTGAGAACGGATAAAATTCTGATCAAGCGGCGCTGCTCCAATATTATTTTTGATATTTTCCTTATTTTCATTTTTACCAAAAATATAGGTAAATATCTTCCTATATCACTTACACTCTTAATGATATTTCGATTACTAATAATAAAAAAAAAAAAAAAAAAATCCCACACTTCAGTATAAGCATATGTCATTTAATTTTTGAAATTGCATACAATAGTACTGTAGCTTCCAATGAAAACGACGTACTTCTTTACAGGTACCATACCATTCCCTCTCTTTGTGCAAGAATTGGCTTGGATCACAAGTGAACATAACAAGGGCTCCTCAGGTATTCCTAGTCATTGTGTGGTGGGTGTCAAGCCGCATTAAGTGTATGTGATTGCATTATACATATGTATTATACTCTTATGCATTATGTATGCAGTTGCTTTATATGCATGCATTTTACGTATGCATTGAAAATCCTGTTATTAATTAGGTCAGTTGGGGAGACTTAATTATGACAATATAGATGGCTTGGTGTATGCTATTAGATATAAAATTTGTGTCTCAGTTGTGTCGTTAGTGCTTCTACCATGTTTCTGCCTTTGTTGTATCAATAATGATCGAGTATTTTCAACTTTTCCTAATCAATAATGCTAGTGTACTTATTAGGGTCAGACATAATCTTGGTCTCAGAACTCAGGCATGTTCACATGATATTAGCCCATGACCATTGTCATAGTTTAATCATCAGTTCTTTATTACCAGTCATTTATAAGTATAACGATGAAATACATGACCTTCTTTTAGTTTTTTTAGCAGTTATAGTGCTACACATTCATCATCATTAGTAACTAACTGGTATTAATTTTTTCCACCAGACAAAAAGTAAATTTCTAAAAATAATATTTGATCCCAGGTAATATTGGTAGTTCTTGATGGCCGCTTTAGTGGAGAACTTTCCCCCCCTGTAATAACCTGCATATTTAGATGCTATTTGTTATTTCGCAGTCTGTCAATCTTTTAATAATCTTTTGGACCACTTGAATTTTCGTGTAATGCAAACAGCTAGTAGTGCACGTCTTTGTATTGTTAAAACGGGGAGATGGAGTCTCATAGACACTACATGTTTGGTGTATTACCATAGTAGCAGCAAAGGCTTGCACTTCATATGTCAACCAAACAACGAGTTCTAGACTCAGAGAAAGACTTGAGAGTGAAATTTATCTTATTTGTCTTCCATTTTGCTTCTAATAAAAATGGGGTTCTTTCTGACTCTCTTCTTTAGGTTCTTACATTTTTTTTTCCTTTCCTTTTAAATATGTTTCACAATTTCTAATTAATTCTTCCACTGGAATTTAGTAATTAATATGCAGTGGATATATATTGTTAGTAACCTTTTTTTTTTAAAAAAAAAAAGTTTAATGAATCAGTTATGTGATTTTAATCTCTTCAATTGAAAATATATTTGAAAATTAAGGAGCTTGATATTTTTTAGCCTTATTAATTGAGTTTCAATAGTTTTAAAGGGTCTCCTTCGTCTTTGATGCTCCTTGCTGCTATGAGCTGGCCTTGTTTGCTTCTCTTATCTTTGTCTAATGTTACATTTTTCGTGGAATGATAATTTGTCTTACATATGAAAATTTTCATTTGATTGGCTGATATTTATTTATATATTCAAAAAATGTTCTTTTCTATGAGTGTTTTGACTATTCCTCCGTTAAATGCAGTCAGAGCATGATGGGTCCGATATACAAGTGGAATTTAATGTAGAACATCATCAAGGAGAAGATATCGTCCCCAATATGACAAGGTCACCTAGGGTTAAATACATAACCTATTATGAAGATTCTGAAAGTATTACTGGAAAGAGGACAGCAGTGTGGGAGATTGATAAAGGTGCATTCAAGGTCTTTGGATTGCTCATGAAAAGTCATGACACTTCATTTATTGCTCTGGCTGTCCTGATGAACTGCATTGCTTATGTCATTGGAGACAACATAGTCTTGCTAACATGCAATATTGTACAATCGGTATAATTGTACATCAAGTATCTGGCTGGTCCTCATTGATTAGGAAGTACTATACTCATTTTGTGAAAGATTTTCAAGTTGATTTAGAAATTAAAAACTATTATTCTTGGGGAAAGTATTTTGTGGCACTAGAAATTTTTAGGTAACACAATAATACTTATCATCTTTTAGTTAGAAGCTTGTCTTATCATCCTTTTATAAAAAAAATTTCCTAATTTTGTATATTCCTTCCTCATGACTTGGACGCTGGTTTCATGTCATGAAATGTAATGCTCGATCTAGTATTTGGACTCTTTTGTAGTTTTTCTGGAATGCCCTGAGTTGATCTTATTGCAGTTTCTTTCTTTGATATTACGATTCTAACCAAAAACTAGTACTAGAAAAGGATCGATTACATGTAGAAGTTTTATACACATTAAGTTGAGACTATTTTCTTGTAGCAAATCACAGGAACATTGTTAGATCCCCAGTTCTAATGAGGGAGGTGTGGCTCCAGATGTGGCATGATATCCATTCTGACGCTCAATCCAATTTTGTTACAAAAGGTGAATCTTTATATAATTATTTCTTTTGGGGATTGTGTGTGTGTGTTTGATGGGGGTGGGGGGTTATTATCTTTAGTAATCTTCTACACTGACTAGATATCCAACAGCTAAGCGCGGACCTTTCAGGAATGAGGACTGTTATTGGGATTATGGGAAAGCTCGGTGTGCATTGGCTGAGTACTGTGAATATAGGTTATTTCTTTTTCCATCAGGAAAAAAAAAAAAAAAAACCTCATTTTCTATTGAACTTGCATTTTTTCTTTTCCTGTTCTAATTTTTTTACTTGATGGTGATGCAGGTATCTTTTTGGGGATGTTCACCTAGGGCAGAGCTGTAGGTTGAAGAACTCTTCAGTTGATCTGTTATTGCATTATCTATAGATTAGAAAGGTACCAATTTTCATCTTGCTTCTCTATCCAATTATAATTTTAACTGCCACTTGAGCTTAAATTAGAATATTTGAGCAATGGTAGGTTTAGGAAATAAAAACAACTGCGCTTGCTGGAGTCCCCTTGAAGATTTCTCAATGAACAGTAACTTCCTTTGAGACCCACTGTGACTTTCCTCACAATAAAGGCATTTGATGATTGTCCTCAAACTCAGGACTCACGTGCTAATTTTACTGACTTTACCATGTTATCTCTGTCCTATCATTATAGTTGATGTGCTGTTGGGAATCCATACATTATTTTCTGTGTAAGCCCTACATTGTGATGTGACGGGGCAAAATTGGAATATCAAGAAAAATGATAATGAAAGATTGGACTGGTGTCATTTTTCTAAGACCTTTTTAAATTATAGCTAAGATTCTAGATAAGCTTAAGATGAAAGGTAAATAACTCATTTCAACATTATGGAAAACAAAAGTTTTCTTTAAAATTCTAATGCAATCATGATAAACCAATGTTGTTTTAATATGGTATTACCTCTAAATTGATCAATAATCACTCTTTCTCACTCATTAAATTTGAAGTTCTAAAAATCATATGTACTGGATATTGTTTTTGCTCTTCTAATGATATTTCAATTTTGTCATCCAAGGTCATGGCTGTGGCGCATACTTCGCACATATGAGAGGTCAAGTCTCTTGTAAATCAAAATTCACCTGGGTCAGTATTTATGTACTTAACAATAGCCTATAAGGAGTAGGGACAGCATCTAGAATCTTCAGAAAGTTTGATGGCTCGGCTGACGTGGCATATTTTAAATAGCTTTCCTTTTCCTTTTTTTTTTTTTTTTTTTTACATGGGAAGCCACTTAAAACACGTCACGTTAGCCGGTGTAAAATGAGTATGAAGAAAAGCATTACTCTCGATAGCCTTCATATCTACTGCAATTCTAAGTTGCCATCTTGCCCTCCTCCTTCAGTCTATATTGCATCTCAGAGTAACACTGCCTAATCTGCTTTGAATTGCAGCCCGATGCTCCGGTATCTTGCCACCTGTAGGTAATGTTCTTCGAGTAGCTTCTTGTGAGCCTGTCTTCGTGAGCCAAAACAGCAGGAAAGCCAAATCTTGTTCTTAAAGGAGAGTCATTAATTAAACACAGTTTAGATGTAATATGTAGTATTGAAGGGTATACAGTCTCTACCTAGAGCAGTGATGGCATTCTATGAAGTATACAGTCATGCTATGAAAGATCTCTTGCAGGGCTGATCAATTAGAATAGGTATAAAGAAGTGACAAATTGGAAAAGAATAGTGGAAGTTTGTTTAGATTTTTGTAGTTGTATTTTGATATCATTTACTCGATAGTGAGGAATAATTATTCAGATTTTTTGCAATTTGGTTATATTTTTAAAGAGTGCTGCCACGGGTACGTCTTTTACTACAAACAACTACTAAACAATTAAATCTATTTGTCAAATTTTGTTGCTTAATTTTTTCATCCATGTGGCACCACGTCACACACGTGGACTCAGGCAAGTTTGAAATGAGATTGTAGTAAAAGCTATAATATTCCAAGCATTTTTCGTTTTATTGGAAGCATGGAGATGATAAGTAAACCTGCAAAATAAATTTCGTGAATTTTTGGTCAAAGTGCCAAAGATCTAAGCAAAAATATCAAAACAAAAACAAAACTTCATTTAAGTAGAATGTGGTGGTTTTTACGTTTGACAGTATCATAGTTAAAGACTTGAAGTAAAGAAGTGCTAGAGAACCAAATAAATGAATCCATAAAAATTTTTAAACTGACGTGACAAAAGTTTTTAAAATAAAAAAATGTAATTTTCTCTCTCTTGTCTGTCACATCAATTTAAAAATTTTACTAAGTTCATTTGTTTGATTCCCTAACACTTTTCCTTGAAGTATTGTTTGGGCCATTTTTTGGGTTGTTGTCTAGGTGTCAAAAATGAATTAGACAACCTCTTTTTGGCCCAAGTTCGTTAGAAAGGTAGTCAAGCCCATAACTCATGTTAATTGGGATAGTTTAAGCTATTTTCAAATCGTACCTCATAGTTTCAATTCTACTTCAATACTCCTTATATTTTGAATTATTATCAAATAAACCCTTCCATCTAATTACGTAATAAAGATTTCTGCCGTGAAACTCCACGATCATGGACTTTTATGGTTGTGGAAGCCACTAGATGAAACAGCAACGCATTTTTTTTAATAAGTGATTCAAACTTATTATAAGGTCATTTTTATTTTATTTTTATGACAAAAAACCCCCCTTTAGGAGCCATTCTTATCAGGCTACCAGAAAACCCCGCCCCACAAGAACCATGTATTAAGTAATTGAGGAGATTCGAACCGCCAACCCTATGGCATTAAACCAAACGAGCGACCATTCAAGCCAACCCTGACGGGCAACCATGCACATAATTATCACCTCGCATATGTGAATAAGATTTGAATAATGGACTTTGAATACTTGTATAATATGCTTTTGATAATTTATTGCAGTTATAAGTTTCAGACCTCATTTTTCATTCACTTCTGACTTTATTCAAGAAATGTTCACACATTGTCATTCCTTTGTGAACTACCGAGTAAGCCCTGCAGAGACTGATTCGAGTTGAGAATGCAATTCAAAGTCACAAAATAGTGATTGAATTAAACCCTAATTTGTATCACAGCTACAAAGCAGTATTTACTCAATAGTCACAAACATGTATGCAGTTCATAAGAGGGATAAGAAAGGAAGAAAGAATATGAAAAAAGATACAAAACAGAAGACAAGAAAACATGTTCCGGCAAAATTCATCTAGCTGCTCTTTTGATCTCGAAGGAATAGTTTAGTTCCAAATAACATCTCTTGTCATCATCTTCAAACTGTGTTAAACAGTAACAAGGAAAATCAAAATATGTTAGATAAAAGTTTAGAAGTGCAGGGTAACATGTTCAGATGGTTTACTCTAATCTGTTTATCACAGTGGTCTAATAATAAATTTATTTTGGCGAACACATAGATCTCTACAAAATTAGAAATCCACATTATCACCACTTAATTTCGACATTTCATAATATACTACTTCAAAATTTACCAAAGAACTAATTTCGGCTATTGTTCATAGAAGTTGCTACCCAAATTTGATTTCTTATTGCTCTATACACTAACGATGATACTAAATACAAAAATGGAGAGTTTTTTTGTAGTTGTAGAATATATTTTTTTGTTGGATGTGAATATGCACATGATTCCATCATAGTACGTTACTGAATATATAATGAAGGGAAATTTAGTGGTTGGTTACTAAGTTTGCATATATGGTGGTTTGTCCTGAGTGCCCCATAATTTGGATTTGTAATAGAAGTGTCCTTGAAAGGAACACCATGAGACATGAGTTAACAAATTATGCAAAATATTCAAAATTACTCCTCCCATGCCCATAAAAAGAAACAAATTTGTTGGCAGATCTTGTGAATGCCAAGTAATTACCACAGATTTTGCCATGCAATTTACAGCCTATCAGAAACTTATGAGTTAAAGAGATCCTGAGTATTTTCCCTCAAAAGCATGGGCTATTGAAAGTAGGCATATGATGCACATGACATGGAGCGAAGGTGCCCAAACATGCATGTGCACTTTAATATCAAATTAACCATACACATTCTCATCACATGCACACACCTTAAGCTTTGCCGAGTAGGTCCCCCTTGCAAGCACACCAGATGGAGTCGTCTCCTCCTCCAGGGCATCCACATATGGTTCCTGCTGAGGAGCGAAGGTGCCCAACATTCCTTTGCTTTGATCAACTGACGCCCAAAAAGCAAAGACAAAATGGAAAACCAAAGTAACTAAGGATAAGAATTAAATTACAGAATATGCACTAAGAGAAATTGGTCATATTGCACAAATTATTTGATATATCAAGTTGAAGAGAACGCAAAATGTATGCACCAGAATGACAAAGAAAAAGAAAATATTGCAGTTAATGGCAATAAAACAAGATACAGTAGACTTGTAAGTACCTCCTGTCAATGTAACTTTGCAATTCATATATCTAAGCTTCCTAGATTTTGAATAATTATTTTCAAACCACTGGTATTTCAGCTCAAATGATTTCTTCAAGATACAAGTTTTTATATCCAGGTAAATAACTAATCAAGCAGTAGTTGTTTGAGTGCCAGGTTTTGAGGGTTGAAAAGTGAAGCAACATCCAAGAAATCACTATACGTTGGATCATTTACGGATGGGCAGCATTTGCTATTTCAAGGTAACCGCCTTCCTAGTGCTTTCATGCCCGCGATGAGAAAGAAAATTTACACGGATGACCAAAAGTGTACTTTTCACTCCATGCATATCCAGAGGTGAGACAAGATAAAGGGAGTCAAACTGAAACAGGAACCTTGATTTTTGACATTCACTACAAAATCCGTGATTTCCAGGGGTGTTATTGGTTTAGACTCAAATTCATGATTCTGTCTAAAATGCGTGTTATACCCATCAAAGTCGCAATTTGCAAACCAGTCGCAGGGAAAAAGAAAGAATGATAAAGATTCAGTATGAAGGCCAAGATCAAATTGTAGGACTTAAATAAACATCAGATCTTCTACCAGCCGCCACTTAAGCAAAATTTGAATTCATAACTCAAAAATTCAGATTCCAATGGAAGATTTATGCAGGTCCTTTCTTTTCTTTTCCTTTTTTTAAAGTTTAACAAATTTTTAAAATAAAATTTCAAATAAAATGGACTGCAGCTTAAAAAGTGATGCACCTTGACGTCCCCCTTTCCACACTGTGTTGGTGTAGGTCAGGCCAGAAACTATGTTGTGCAGAACACTGAATGTCAACTTAAGCCGATAGTGCGATCCCTCCCTGAGAGTGAACAGGACATGACCACTTCGATTGTCATCAATTGGCAAGGGAGTAGTAATCTCCCCAAAGTCATCAGAGATGATCCCAATGGAGTGGAATTTGACTTCAGGTTCCATTTGGCCTAACAATAGCCGACACAAAGTCAAGAAAAGAACCAACTATAATATGGAATAAAGATGTGTCAGGAGCATAAGAAAATGCCAACAACAAACCATTTAAATCACTTTCCAAGCAACCCAGCAGCTTCTCTTTCCACCTTCTTAAGCTGTCATCATCCTGCAAAGCAAAATTGGCATTTAAATGAAAACTGGGAGGCGCCAAATACATTGATTAACTAAAGCCAAATGAATTGATTGATCTACAGGATTGCATCTGGAGGCCAAACAGCAAAACAAAATGATTTCATTATATTCTCTAGCATCTGAATACACAAAACATCTTCAAAAATGAGCGATTACCAAGACTAAACTCATCACTACAAATAAAAGGTATTAAAAACTTGTATGGAATTGTTCAGGAAATAGTGAAAATAATTAAACAATTAAGAGTGCTATAAATCAAAGAAAATCCACCGGAAGTAAAACTTCACATGTTTTTTAATCATTTCAATTCCATAACACATTAACTTCAGCAATTTTAGTTAACATAATTCAAAGTCATAGTTCCAAACACTCGGCAGCAACAACAAAATTATTCAAAACCGTAAGTTAACTTGTTGCATTAGTAAGAGAAGAACACAATGTGAGAATAAAAAACCCAAGAAAGAATTGAAACACATTTCAAAGCAGAAAGTGCAGCCAAAAGTTGGTAACTACACACTGAACACTTCAAGAAATAATGGTGTTTTGGTTACTCGGAAAATGAGCTAAAAGAAGGACAAAGACCATTACAAATAGGGTAAATGCACTTACACCCCCTTTGGTTAGGGTCAGTTCTATTGACACCCCTAGGTTTGCAATTTTTCACACACGCTAGGGTATCCAATTGTTCTCATCAAAGTACTTCTATCCCCTCCATTAAAATCATTAACAGCAATTTTTCATATGTCCACTTGACCTTACACTTAGTAGAATATAAATTGGGATTTTTTTTATAAGTAATGTTGTATATATCAAAAAGCGCAATAAAATATTATGCTATATGTCTTTTACATTCCAAAAATAAAGAAACAACCTAGCTCAAGTGTGCCAAATAGTCACGTTAATGCATAGTTGAACGGACGATTGAGTTATCTCGGTCTCAGCTATTCAAGAACCCAAGCTTCAAAGTTCAGTCCCCTTCCCCACATTTTTTAAGCAACCAAACAGAGCATAAATGGGTTCGAAACCCTAAAAACGAAAACCCCATTAAGCAATTCATAGTATTTATCCGTGAAAGAAAATAAAACTACATTCCTTTTTTTTTTTTCCAAAAATGTAGAGCAGGAAAAGAAGGGAAAACAGAACAAAACCTTGTCTTTCTCAATCTGCTCCTTGAGAGAAACCAAAGGCCCTGGAACATAACCAGCAACAACACCATCATCATCATGATCTTCTTCCTCTTCTTCTTCTTCTACAGCCCCACGAACTTCCCTTGGCTTCTCAACCATTTCCTTTTGCTTCTCTTGTCTTTGATCACCAACACAAGCTGATGAAGACCCTCCTGACGATGGTCCTGCTTCCTCCCCTCTCTTCCCACCCTCCATCTCTCTCTATCTCTCTCTACAGTGACCAACCCACAAAAAAGGCACAAACCCTTCAAAGTTCTTTCAACAAAAGCTAAAGAAAGAACAAAGCTTTAGAATTCAAAAGGGTGACAAAAACTCACCCAAAAAAGAAAAAAAAAAAAAAAAAAGAAAAAAGAAAAAGACATTAATATATAGTGGACAGACATTTATACATATGCTCCCACAAAGATACTACTCTCTTTTTACTGTCTTGCTTGCACTGTGGGGATGCTTCTTCGCTTCTGTCTTTGTGTCAAATAATGTCTGGGCCGTGTCGGCGTAATGCCAAGTGGAATTTTGAAGTAGACAGTTCATTGGTTTGAAAATGTTTTCAGGTTTTCATTTGATAAAAAAAAAAAAAAAAAAAAAAAAAAAATTGTTAGATCTTACTTTTTTTTTTTTTTTTGTAAGATTAGATCTTACTTTTTGATCATAATTGTCTTTAACTCGTCTCTATTGAGACCTCAGTTTTTAATAACGAATTAAATTCGGCTTATATGTTGTTATTAAAATAATAATATGTATATTGTAGTTTAATTAACAATCAATATTAGATTTTAAAGTTGACTTATTTTTAAAAACTTTTAATAAAAGAGAGAAAATGAAAAAAAAAATTTAAAAAATTTAATCTTAACTGTTACAGCATACATGTTATTTTAATAACAGCAGGTAAGTTAAATCCAAATTTCAAACGTGTATTTCAAAAAAAATATTAAATTGAGACCTCTAATTAATGCTTTCCGTGTTAAATAGATAACATAAATGATATCTTTCAACCAATCTTAAAAAAAAAAAAAAAAAAAAAAAAAAAAAAAAAAAAAAGGAAAGCAAAAGCGAAAAATATTATTGGGATGTCGTGACACATATTTTTTTAAAAAAATAATAAATAAAAAATAGGGCTGATTGACATTAGACATTAATCATTTGTACCAACTTTAGAAAAGCTAGCGTACGAGCACCAGCTTTTAGTATTGTCTCCCTAGATGGGAAAATATGAACATATTTTAGGGTGTTATGAAAGAAATCATCTCACTCATTTTACATAGGTTTTTAAGGATATATATATATATATATATATATATATATTAGCGGATATGAGAAATTATTTAAAACACTCTACGTTATTTGTTGTCAAATGAGTGTGATAAGTGTGTGTGAAAAATAAGAAAAATGCTACACACTCTCACTTTCACACTCCCCAATGCACATTTATTGACGTGACACTAAAAATCAGACCAAGATCCCTATAAGAAATTGTAGAATTCTAACATTATATGAATATAAATTTAGGTTGTTCTTTGCATCAAAAGGCTTGAAATATGTTAGTGCTCTTTCATATGAATTATTAGACATTTTGGGCTGCGAAAAGTGATTTTTGGAGGCCAAATGAGCAATTTTTTTTTTAATAAAATCATGAAATGTGTTCTAGTATCAAACTTTTAACTTTATTAACTGAGTTTGAAGTCGTTATTTTTCAAACCACATGTTTTGAAACCGTTAATGATACAATATGACCAAAGTTTTCTTTATTTGTCATTTCTTTCATTGATTCCATCAAAAACATTTATTGTAATACTATCCAATTTATTAAATTGATATGTTTCAAAATGTAGTGTCCAACCCACACAGGTAAAAATGGAATTAAATTAATGTTTCATTTGTTTCGACAAAAATTGTGTGTCCAACCCACATTTGTTTCGACCGAAAATACTTTCGGCTTAAACAAAAAAGCTTATTTATTTTAAAAAAATTGTTTCCGTTTTGTAAATTTCATAAACTTAGGGTGCGTTTTTAAAAAAATAATCTACGATTTTAAACCAAATCGCAATTTTAGGGTGTTTGGGATTGCGATTTTAAAAATGCAAATTTTAAAATCGTAAAAAAATCTGCGATTTCCATAAGCTGATTAGAGGGTGCTTATTTGAAAAAGTACGAATTTAAAACAAAATCACGATTTCTATTAAAGAGATATTTGGCGCAATAGTTATCTTTTTTTGAGCGGGAATGAAAAAAATACCAAGAATACTCACCTAAAATATATTAAAACCCATCTTTTCTCTTTCTTTTTTTTTTCTTTTTTCTTTATCCTCTCTGTCTCGTTCATCCTTTCTCTGCCCTGTAGCAGTGTGTGTCGCTGTTGTCCATCTCTCCGCCCCTCTACCAGGTAATAATTTCACCTTAATATTTTATTTCTCTCCATATAACTCCTTTGCTTTTGTAAAACTTTTCATTGTTTGGTGTTCGGTGTTATTTTATGTGGTTTGTATGATAACTATGCCTTTTTATATATGCGTTTTTGTTCTTCGACCATTTCTACAGAGTAAAGTTATGATTTTTTTTTTCAAAATTTTATTTAGATTACCATGCATGCATAGTGATCTGCAATCCATCATAGTATGCAGTGATAGATCACTGTACACGCACACTAATGTGATAGTGCGTGTACAGTAACCATATGAGGCTTTTTCTTTTTTTAAAAAAAAAATACTGTACAGTGACCAAGATGATGATTTTTCTCAGGTCATTGTGCACTGCATAGTGATGTGCACAATGACGATTTTTTATGGCTTTTTTTTTTTTTTTTTAAAGGTACAGTACAGTAACAATTTGTGATGAATTTTTATTTTTATTTTTTAATGGGTATTGCACTCTAACCGTTTGTGATTTTTTATATATATTTTTGTTAATGGGTAATAAACAGTGATAATTTGTGATTTTTTTTTTAATTTTTTCTCATTATTAGTTTAATTTGATGGATTGTTCCTTTATTTTTTATTATATGTCTATTTGGAATATGTTTCAAGAAAAAAAAAATACAAAAACAAAAAAGCATATAGAAACAAGTAATATAGCAATATATAATTGCTTAAGTAGAAAACTCAAAGTTAATGTCAAATTATAAGTCATACTTTTGTTTGCATAGGTGTTAAAAATGGAGGCTTATAGATAATGTTAGTTATTTTACTGTTATAAAGAAATGTCTTTATTGGTAATTTGGTCATGAAACCGCAATTATATGTTAATGTTATCCAAACACTCAATTGATAAAAAAAATACTTTTTAGCATGTTTTACCAAACGCCTGTGCGATTTTAAAAACGCAATTTTTAAAATCGTACTTATTGAAATCGCACTCCCAAACAGGCCCTTATTCTCAAATTGCCAGACCACCTCCAGACTACTAGCAGAGTTTGTTGGACCTCTGTTGGAGGTTGCCAAAAGTCACCGACTGTTTTTTGCCATCTCTAATTTACCGTATGAGTCAAACACTAAAAAATATTTTGAAAAATTATTTTTTTCTGAAAAATAATTAACCAAAAATATTTTTCGTCGAAACAAACAAACAGAAGAACCTGACAAAACTTGCACTTGATTTACCTGGTTATGGAATGTAATAACGATTCCTTCCTAGTTCCTACAGTAAAGCAACAAAACATATAGCATTCATTTTGAGGATCACAAACGTTGTCAACCAAGTACACCCATGTGAGTTGTTGAGGCTTCAAAAGCTTCCTGTTCCATGCAAGTAATTGGGTTGGTCCCTCTGTTTCCTATCCACTAATCCTCACCAGCTTTTATGGAGTCTCAATGCTGTAACTCAACCTCAGAAACTGAACTCTCTCTTTTATTGCTTTTCACTTGTACATACTATATGAAGATTCATATGAGAAGACAGTCGTGGAAGAGGAGAAAATTTTGATGCTTTACAGATATGAAAGATTAACCTGGAACTGGTTATCTGAAGGGTTCAACTGGTGCAGTCTCTTCAAGAAATGCTGCAGTCTCAAAACATTCAGCAGCTTCTAGAGATGATGATGCAGTATCCTTGGCTTTATAAAATAAACCGAGATTATACCACGCAGAATGGTTCATTCTGTCGAGCCGCAACGCATTCGTCAGTAAGCTTCGCACAACTGCATGTGATTGGTTACCAAGCTGTCTGAGACCCACAGCTGTGGATACCAAGCTTGGAACATGGGTGGGATCAATATCCAAAGCATATATGAAAGCTTTTAGAGCTGCCTTGTAGAGGCCCTTTCCTTCATAAAGTATGCCTGTAAATTCAAGTAAGTATTTCAATAGGAGGCCACAGCCCAAACCACCCTGGCAAAGAGCAGAATGAAAAGGTGTAACACAGAAGAAATGTTCAAGAAGCCTTTTTCTCTCAGTTGAAGATTCTGAGGAGCATACAGCAACAGTCCAATGAATTTATTTTTCCAAATGAAATGAATATTTTAAAACAAAAGGCAGAATGAAAAGGTGCAATTTGGCAGTGAAGTCATTTTATAGCCTAAACCAAAATCCCAGCAGCCAAGCAGTAATGAGGCAGTTTTTAATTGAAAAAGAATCGTCTTTGGGAGGATGTGATTTGGCTTGGACAGAAAGCCTCCAAAAACAACAAAAGATAATAATTCATGGATCTATAGCATGCAATACAAAACAAATGACTGACGTTTTTTTTTTGGTTTCCCAAAGAAACAAAAACATAAATGAAAATACAGGAGAGTTTATATACTCCTAGTCTCTCAAATATGCTATGCAAAACATCTGACCAATACTGAATGGGCACCCAGTTGAATACAAATCTTATATTGATACAATATTTTTTTGGTCTTTTCCTTGAAAAATATTCATTATCAAAACTTGGGAAAACTACAAAAGTAAGCAAACTCACGAAAAAAAAAGAAAGAAAAAAAAGAACAGAAAAAAGAGGAGAGCTAATAAGGGTCTGCCAAAACTTGGAGAATCTGGAATAAACAAATTGAAAAATAAAAAAAGAAAAGAATTAACTGCTGGCTGTATATTCCAAATTCAAACAAAGACCAATTCTAGCCGAAAGTGAAACAGAGTACGCCAAAACTTCATGGGTCGAAAAATGATGGCATCAGTCCTACTAGAGCCCAGAGGTTTGGGTTTAGTACGAAGCCTTAAGATCTATCCCTAAAACAAGATTCACTAGTAACAATTGCATCCAACTTAAGCCCTTTTTCATAAACATATTTCTCCCTTGTTTTTCTACAAGAAACAACCAACTAAACCATATCTTCAGTGCTTTGGGCAAAGCCGATGTCAATTTTGTGAATTGACAATTATGTGAACAAGGAAAATTACACCACTATCAAAATTTTAGCCAAAAATGGCATCCTAAAATATCAAGGAACTGATTCGAAAAGAGAAAAAAGAGTGATGACATAGATATACCTGTGGCATGACATCTATCAGCAGAGTAATAACAGATGACCTCAGATTTGGAAAGACAAATCTCAGCATCACGCCACTGCGACAGACTTATGTAGACATAAGCAAGATCATGCCATACTTCCAATTCCAAACTCTTAGCTTGAGTTCTGCTTCTCTGTCATAAATATTTCAAAAATAGTCACTACCTGAAAGCTTGTCTCAAAAAGGAAAAAAACAAAATTCTATTAAAGTTGAAGTTAGACAAAGAAAGGGCGGTTTTTGGTAATGGAAGCATATTCAGAGCAAAGAAGACTATAGATTATTCAGACTTTAAAATGCAACATGCGGGGCTAAATCTATAAAAGTATATCTATCCCATTATGACACTAGTTAGCTCAACAACTTTACAGTCACAGTATTAAACAGCAGAATGAACCCACTTCTTCCAATATTCTTTCCCGAGGGGGAGAAAAAAACCTTGTCAAAATTCTCTTTTTTTTTTTTTTTTTTTGGATAAGGTTGTCAAAATTCTCTCACACACAGATAATCACTAGCAGATGCCCAGCATTCCATCTCTCCATCCCAGGAGTCACTTTCAGAATACCAGCTAGTATACCTCCCATTTTTCTCTTATCAAGCTAGTTCATGACTCAAAGCACAATCACAAGATGTCATTTTCAAAAACCATCTCTAGATCTAGTTTTAACAAGAAATCAAATGCATCCAATTCTGGAAGAAACATTTTATTCTTTCATGGCCAAGCATCCAATTTAACTCCCAAAACAACAGAAAATGAATAGAGTTTAAGCAAAAAGGTAATAAGAGTTTTATGTCAACATATTGGAACTAATACATGGGAACACTAATTAACAAACCTTGAGAAGCTTCTTCCCCGAAACAAAGCTTTTACTCTGAATTTGAAGAACAGCAAGAAGTTGGGTGTATGTATCAATGGCACTTTTTAACAGACCCTGTGCAATTTGAAGTTTAGCTTTGGTCCGCAACAGTTCTCCCTGATCCCATTTTCCAGTCTGATCCAGTGCAGCATTAATAACAGTTTCAGCATCCATAAACCGTTTTTGAGCTGATAATATCCGGGCCAGTAATAACCACCCTTTGATATTAGACCCACCTTCCAATTTCAGCAAGCGCTTGGCATAATAAAGTGCAGCATCCAACTTCCTTTGGTCAGCATTTTCCAGGCTGAGATGGTAAAGAATATTGGGGTCACTCATTCTTGTCATTCTGCCAGCAGTTTCCAGAGCCTGAACTGCCTCACATTCTCTTGTTACCCTCTCTGAATCAGCAACAGCAGATTTCGAATGTGCTGAAAGCGAGACACCTAATAAAAAATTGGCAATGCTTTCCAATTGATAGCATCCACCATCCAAACTCTCACAAGCTTTCCAAGCAAACCTTATCCCTTCTTCAGCAAGATTAGCATTTTCCCCACAAATCTTTGATGCCATCAATAAAGCCGGAACACATTTTGGATCCTCACTGTGACCCAACAATTTTCTAAGTAGATTCAAAGCAACCAAGTCCTCCCCTGCCCCATAATAACAAAGGGCCAGAGTATGGTACCTGTCTTTTCGAAGAATGATTCCAGGAAGCAATTCTTCTACTTGATTAGCTAAAGCCTGCAAATCTCCTGCCACAGATAGAGCAAATGAAAGGTGATCCAGGATCGATGGATCCCACTCGATTCTCTTGAGAGAAACTTTTCTTAATAGTATCATAAACAGGAGTATAGCTTCTTCTATATTGTTTCTGGGGACGAATGATCTGTCCATTTGAGATCGGAGATTTGGGGGGCTTGCTTCACCTCCACTGTACAGAAGAATTATGGCAAAATCTTTTTGGATTTTTGCTATACTTACTGCATCAAGATTCCAAGGATAGAGGAGTGCCCGCCTGTATGACAAAATTGCTTCATTTGGAGAATCAGCAAGTTTCCATAATTCCGGAAGTAACTCGACAGCCTTGATTAGAGTCTCCTGCAATTTACAGTCAGCACCAAAGTTTTCAGGCAAGCCTTCTGGTAATGAAGATTCAACTATGTCCAGAATAACTTTGCAAGACTCAGCAGCTTCTGCAAGAATGATTGGAAATACACATTAGCTATCCTATGATGTTTTGATTGTTAAGCTCACAAATTCTTTTTGCTCATTTATTTATTTAATCTTTCGACCAGCACAAAATCCATTGCTCAGCCAGATTCTTAACAGAATACATGCCTTGGCATCCTAAGTACCAGGACTCCAGACTTATCATTTTCCAGAATGGAACAGATGGAATCAAAAACACTACAAATATAACCACTATGATCTCAAATAATCATTACTTCTTCCTTCTAGTGGTGCTGCCAGAGAAATCACAAAGATCTGTGTCCTCAGCAATAAAATAATTTAAATACCAAAAAGATGTTAAAGAAGCCACCACTGATACGACAGAAAAAAAAAACAAAAATAAATTATATAAAATCTGTTGAAGAAGTCCATGAAGTTTTCCACGTGACACAAATAGCCAGCCCTTCCCTCTATAAAATCTGAAAATTACAGTAAAGCAGTAACAAAAGAAACTTCATGATAATGGTACCCATATCACAACCATCGCCACAATTTTATCACTGGGAAGAACCAAAAAGAAAAGCAATTTGTGGCCAAAGAAAATGTGCAAAGATAACTTACAAATTTGACGAATTCAGAAAGCAAATAGCAAATCTATGTATCAACACAAAGGAAATACCTTTAAACCTCCCAAGACCCTGCAATGATTTTGCTTTGAGAAACACTGCTTCCAACAGTAAGCTAGCAGCATGTATAGACATAGGTTGGGTAGCATAACTTCGAGAATGTCTCCTATGCCGTTCCCCTCTTCTAGCAAGGGTGAGTTTTATCTTGGGAGTCACTGCAGTAATATCTATCCCTTCAAATACATGAAGAGCTGCTTCTATGTTTCCCTTTTGATATTCATATCTTCCTAACAACGCTCTTGCTTCCTGCAAATGCAGACATCTTGGTCTTAAAAACACATTACAAATGGGCAAAAAAAAAAATCCATGGAAAAAGCCCATGTTAATTTCCATTAAGTTTACAATCAGTACTAGCAGACAAGAGATAAATGTGGATAATAGCTTCATGTTCACATAGTACGAGAGGAGAGTGTGGGTTCAAATTGAAGGCACTATTAGGACAAAAGAAAGGTGCAAGGATATGTACATGAGAAAACATGATGGTCTACAATCTAAAAGCAACAATGGCCTTTAATTAGAGTGACCAAGTATCATCCATAAGGTTTGGTTGAGTTTACCATTACCTTACAAGACAGCTTTGTTGAGTTGAGATGAGTAATTTCATGTTACAATGAATACTGATGCTTGGTGGAGATTTAAGTCTAGACCATTCTGACTCTTAACTACATACCTGCACATTAAATATCACTGAACACTACTAAAGTATCTGAAACTGAGTTTGCTAAAGTTGATTTAAATGCGACACAACTTCCCTTGATTTTAGTTAGAAATTTTAAAAATCAAACTCTGCTTCTAAGGTTCACCATATATATATATATATATATATATTAGATTATATCCACACAGGAGTAAATTAGAAGAAGAAAACAGATCACTCAATAGATAACCAAAATTTAAAGACAAAAACAGAAACTAACCTCATAGTTTAAACAACCACTCTCACGTAGAGATGATTCAGCTTCTTCTATATTTCCTGTATCCAGCTTCTTTTCAAACTCACCACCTCTAGACGAACTCGCAGTTTGTAAATAATCCTTGGTTGCAAGTGACTCTGATGAAGGAACCATTTCATCCACTGCTCCTGACTGCTCCCCGGAGCAGATACACTTCATAATCTTCCCGAGCTTCCCCCTGAGCTCACCCCTCCTCTGCTTTCTGACCCTATTCTTACTCCTCATATTGCCTCAACACACTCCAAAATCTTCAATCACCAACACCACCACCAACGGGTAAATCAATAGCCTTTATTTGTAAATCAATAACCACTTCATGATCATACAGACCTATTTCTCATAGAAAAAAGTTCACACTTTGCACCAGAAAACTAACATGGCAATCAAAATTTCCACCTACCCAATCCAAAATATGGTGCAAATGAGGTGGAACTCAAATTCCAACAAAGAAAAACAGATAGACATCAAAATTCACATCAAGTGAAAATGAAGCAACAAGAAGCAATATATAAGTTTCAGCATAATTTAAGCACAACACCGAATTCCACAATTTCTTATCAGAAACAAAATTCCAATAATATTTCTGGATCCCCAGTTGAAAAAAAAACTAACAGGAAGTATCCAAATTCAACCCTGCCCAAATATAACCTCCAAAAACAATTTTAAAAACGCTACAAATTTGTATAATATTTCCCACATGAACTCAACGAAACGACAAAAACAGATAGAACAACCATACCCACCAAAGCAAATAAATAGAAAACCAATTCAAAAGCACTCACCTTTTGATTTTCCAAGATGAAAAGCAGAGGCTTAGACCACATAATCCATGAAGCCCAACACCCATTTACTCAAAAAATTTCCCAAACAAAGCTTTTTACTTTAAATCTTTGAATCAATCAGAGCATCCCAATGCATCAAAGAACCTTTCTTTTACTTTCTTTTTCTTTGAATTAATACTTTGGAAACAGGGGATGGATATGGAGCTTGAATTGAATCGTGATGTAGAAGATTTTTTGGAGGGGGTTAAGAAATTAAGGAATTACCATGAAAGATGGTGGGGCTTTTGGGGAATTAAATATTCTACGTTGGCCCCACTTTGCAATTCACCACCGTGGCTGAGGATTGGCTTCTGCCACGTGGAATATGTCTTCATGGGTTTCTGTGCCAGCGTTAAGCGGTTATTTGCTACACTACACAGTCTTCACTGTCAGAGTCAACAGATTTCTTCTTTTATTTTCATCTTTTTTTGGCTTTTTTGCTTTTTTGCTTTCTTTCTTTTTTTTATTTTTTTTATTTTTTTTTTTGTGTTGTGTAATTCCTTTTGCCCAAAAAAAGAAAAAAGAAAAAAGAACGAATATATATATTTATATATATATAACTGCATGTGCATGTCGTACTCAGAAAGCAAAGAATGGAAAACGTTTATTCTCTTAATTTGTTTTACCCAATAAAACTGTTGGTTAATGACAATATCAGTTTTGATTGATTTGTAAATATTATATATTTTAAGTTATTTGTTAATATTTTTGTTTCAAAAATTTTAAAAAAAAAACGTGGACAAATAACGCCATTAAATGGATTTGCATGGCACCTTTACACCAATTTCATATTGCATTTTGTTTTTGAATAATTTTTTCTTTTAAATTGAGTTGAGAGAAATTATTTAAATTCGGACATATATCTTTAGATTATATGATTATCACATATATTTTAAAATATATATATAAATTTAAATCACTCGCTTTAAGGACAAATGTCAATGATGATCACATATTCTAATGACTTATGCAAGTTTATGGCTTTTTGGGAGTGCGATTTCAATACATGCGATTTTAAAAATTATGTTTTTGAAATTGCAACTTTTTAAAATTGCATAGGCGTTTGGTAAAATATGTTAAGAAGTACTTTTTTTTATCAATTGAGTGTTTCGATAACATTAGCATATAATTGCGGTTTTATGGCCAAATAGGTAAATATTGCGCCAAATATTGTTTGAAGCGAGATCGTAATTTTGGTTTAAATTTGCACATTTTCAAATAAGCACCCCATAGTTAACTTATAGAAATCGTGAATTTTTTCACGATTTTAAAATTTGCGTTTTTAAAATCGCAATCCCAAATACTTTAAAATTGCGATTTTGTTTAAAAACGCATATTATTTTTTAAAAAACAGACTCTCAAACGGACCCTTAATAGACTGAGTATAATAAATTTTGTCCAACCCAATTTAAAGGTTTAGCATAGTTAATGCTTTTTGATTTTTTGATTTTATTTTTTTAAAATAGTATTATTGTATGACATAAACGTGAAAATCATTTTAAATATTGTAAATATTTTGTATTTTAGATTATTTGTTAATTTTATTTGTTTTAAAAACAGAAAAAAAAAATGATTTAACAAACAAAAAGCAAAATGTCTTTTTTTTTTTTTTTGTGGGTAAAAACTGTGAGAGAGAGAGAGAGAGAGAGAGAGAGAGAGTGATGGTAATTAGGGAGTACATTAATTAGAAAAGTAATTAATAAAGGTGGGGAGTTGGGAGTGATGGGGACCAAAAATAAGATCGCGAGAAAAATGGTGACATTAAAGTCTGGAAAGATTCAACAAATGAAAGCCTCCATTGATGTGTCATGATTTGTGCTGTAAGAAGCATTACGAGTGGTCCTCTAATGCCTACATCTTTAGTTGCTCAATATTCAACTCAAAAGACTTTTGGAAAAAGAAAGGGCTGCTTCACTTCCACTCGTGCTGATAGGGATGCTCAATTATCGTTGATAGGGCAGCAATTTGTATTTACGTGTCAAGTTTTAGATTGTTTTGAGATATAGATTATTTGATCAATTTAATTAATTAAGTGGGTTGTACCCTTCAACTATAACTGATTAATTTCGTGTTTAGTACATATCGAGTCATGTCATAAATGTCGTGTGTTGGATTTAGATTGTGTTTGGAATTGGATCATCTCCCGTCCATTTAAAACGAGAATATCTAATTAAAGGTTAAAATTTATTTTCAGAAATCTCAAAACTTCAAATGAGACACATGTCTCACTACTAAAATAATAATAAAATATTATTTATAGTTTTAAATAATTAAATAATAAACAAAATAAGGGGTGGTTGGCCCACCCCATTTTTGTCCTTGGGGGTGGTTCGGCCACCCAAAGAGCCAAATAAAAATAAAAAATTGATATGGAGGTGGTTGGCCACTCCATTTTTGCTCTAGGGGGTGGCCGGATCACTCCCAAGGCTGGCCGGCCATTTGGGGTGGCCCAAGCCAACCCCAGCCCCAATTGGGGTGGTCCAGCTATTTATAATGGGCGGCTAGCCATCCCTTAATTTTTTTTTTTTTTTATTAATGAAACAGATGTTCTATTTATGGCCTAATAATATGTTTAAAGAGATCCTGACCATTAACTGAATATTCTACGGTCCAAAATGAACTGGAGATGACCCTCCCATGAACTAAAGAATAGTCGATGATGAAGCAAGAACATCATTACTTCGATAAAATTGGAACATTTGTAGATTTGCACCTTCCTGCAAATCCACAATTGATTGAAGCATTTTCATCTTCTGTGATCGCTTGTTAGATCTTTTTGAGTAATGGGCTGGTAAGCCCACGTGGTACAAATCTTAAGCTGAAAATTAGCCCGTTAATTAACCCGGGTGCATCTCAAAATGCGTAATAGATAATTAATTCTTAAGTCGCTATCACATTACACGGACATTAATTAAAGTTGTAAACTACTTATGCTTTGTTTGGTAATGGGGATGGGGTTGGCCCAAACACTGTTCATCACAATTTCCCAAAAAAATCAACATCAAAACATTCTAACTTTTTCACTTTTAATATCAAATCATTCACTTTTTATTATTATTCAAATAAAAAAAACACTACAAAACAAAATTTTTTCACTTTTCCATACCACTTTTTCATTTTTTTTTATACCAGACATTCTTACTTTTTTTCACATCAATCTATATCAACTACAGTGTTTAGGCCATCCCATTTGCCAAACACTCCCTTAATTGACCACGATATGTGATGCGCCCCTAATTAAAAAGGCAAGGCGTGCTCCAATTCATTTATTTTAGAGCATATTATCAAAAATGTGTTTTGACAATTTTTAAAGTAAAAAGGTTAAAAATGTATTTTTGAAAATTTTTTATCAAACATGTCAATTTTTGTTTGGCATAATTTTTTAAGTACTAAAAGCATTTTTTAAACTCTCTAATACAATTCCAAACAGCTCCTAAGACAAACGTGAGAAAGGGCTCTAGGTGGAATATGGATCATGGTACAAAAACCAATATGAAACAATTATATACATGTTATTAAAAAAGGTAATTTATAGTTATAGTCTGGTAAAAGATAAATATTACGGTTCTTCCGGTGTTTTGCTCATTATATATATATAAAATAAAATAAAATAAAATAAATAAATAATAAAAAAAAAAACTTATCCCAACGGTAGGGACAGAGCCAAAGATTGGGATGGGTAGGGGCTAAAGGCTAAAAATTTTAGTGGATAGGTGCCGATAAAAAAAAAAAAAAAAAAAAAAAAAAAAAAAAAAATTACCTTATAAATTTTTATTTTTTTTACCTTATAAATTTTTTTTTTCCTTAGGTTAGGGGGGGGGGGGGCATGGCCTACACCGGTCAACCCCCTAGCTCCGTCCCTGCCCACTGGTCCCTCATATTTTTTTTAGAAAACAATATTCATGTAGGATGAGGAGAAAACTATGAAGATTCATGCTATTTCTTTTATTTTAATGCAAAGTAAACCAATAGTATTGCCCTCCTAAAGTTAAATTCTTAGTTTCATTTTGATTACCTTTGCCAATATTCATTTCGTGTACCTATATATATATGTAGAGAAATGGTAGAGGTACTAATTGTTTTGATCATCTCCAATAAATAAGATGCACATCATGTTAGTACGCATATATTAGTAAAAGAGTTAATACCTATAACATTTTTACTGCCCAACACTAGGCGCCGAACCCACCACAATTTGGGACCAACCACGTATATAGCCGAATATGTAGGAAAACTACCTTAATTAAAGTGTAGGGTAGTGCTCTTTAATTTATAACAAGAAGAGAATATGGTGTCTTTTTCTTTCTCACATGCAAAGCCTACATTTAGGTCTAGACACGGCTATGAATTCAATATTTAGGACCAAAGCGTTACGCCCATGTCATAGGAGGTTGACATTCATGACATCATTCGTGATTTTATACAAAGGAAAAAGAGATTTTGTTTTGTTTGAAGAGATTGCTGAAATTGTAAGAGCAAATTAACCTATGTGGCAATATATTTTTAAGTGTCTAATATAACAAGCTGCTAAAAGCACGTCATGTCAATTCGTGTAAAATGAGTATTACATTTGTGGCGTAACCTATTTCTTTACTCTTGTTGAAAACATTATTTGTTTTTGCAATGGCTTCAAAATCCTCTTGCAATTACAATAGATGTCTTTCTTGACAACATATTCATTACACTGCTTCAAAAACTATAGTTTCTATGCTTACATTTTTAGATTGTATTCTAAGAAAATATTGGCCAGGGCCGCCAATTTTTAAGTTTTTATGTGTACTGTAATATTTGTATTGTAAGGTCACGTTTGGTATGCATAATACATTCCTAGAATGAAATGAATATTCCAATTCTTTCTTTGTTCTTTGCTAGATGAATTTTATGGCAAAATCTTACCAGTTCCTTGGGATGCGACCACCACCCTCAGGGTTCTGTTATGGGTGGCCGACCACCTCAGTGACCTCACACACATAATTCATCCATTTT
Organism: Corylus avellana; assembly: GCF_965113065.1. Taxonomy (NCBI): domain Eukaryota; kingdom Viridiplantae; phylum Streptophyta; class Magnoliopsida; order Fagales; family Betulaceae; genus Corylus; species Corylus avellana. The sequence goes on from NC_142500.1 coordinate 19,208,830, forward strand.
TTCAGTGACCTCACACACATAATTCATCCATTTTTTTTAATATATATATATATATATATATATATATATATATATATATATATATATATTAGTAATTTTACTTCTATTTCAATAAGATCATATATATTGTGGCAACATGTATATTGTGACAATATATATAAATTGTAATTTTATTCAAACCTTTCATATTCTCAGAGTCGTGATACAACTTACGCCGGTGTGCTTCAACAGTGAAGCACGCCAGGCTAAAATTTTTTTTTTTTTTTTTTTCAAAAAAATTAAAATAATAAAATAATAATAAAAAAAAAAAAAAAATCACGGCCGGCGTGCTTCACTGTTGAAGCACGCCGGTCGTGCTCAATATCTTTACCCTTCTCAATAATGTTGATTTGGAATGATGATTTGGTATACCTAACGTGCCTGAAAATTTGCCAATTCAAGGTAAAAGTCACGTAGAGGAGTCATTTCACTTTTCAGAACACAAAAAAAAAAAAGGGTAAGTGAAAACAAAATAAACGCACAAAACACAAGTTATTATTATTACAAGACAGATGGGGAATCATTGCAAAAGAGCGACGGTGGGGTTAGAATCTCGGGGTTCAATCTCTACCGTTGATTTCAAAGTAGGTAAAGGAAAGAAAGAAAAAAAAAAAAAGTACTCTACGAGTACTGGGTTTGTTTTGTTTCAGAGAAAAAACATTGGAAGGAACCAAAGGTTGGGGATTGAGATTCTCTCCAATGTTTTAAAAAGGGAGAGAATAAATTATAGAATACTCTTTAACTAACCCAAGGAATTTTCCTCAATTACATTTAGGGTAGGGAAAATTTATGAATAATCCTAGTCTTAGTATCAAAATAATTTAAAGGGTAAAGTCCACTTAATCCCTTTAAATTATTACTTCAATGATAATCTATCTCCTAAATTATCAATTGCGACAATTTACCCCCCAAACCACCAAAACAATGACAATGGACTCCCAATTTTAACAAAAAAACGAAATTACCCTTAATAAAAACAAAAATACCAAAATTATTATTTTTTTCTTCAAAATTTTAAGGGTATTTTTGTCTTATTGAAAATTCTATATGGGTAATTCCGTCACTTTGCCAATATTGGGGGATATATTGTCATTGTTTTAGTAGTTTGGAGAGTAAATTGTCGCAATTGATAGTTTGGGGTGTATATTGTCATTTAGAGTGTAGTTTTGAGGGGGTAGATTGTAGTTTGACTAAAATAAACTACATTCAGCTCATAAACATCTTGTGTGTACTGTTTGCTCACCAAATGTGAAAAAAATAAATTAAATTAAAAATTAAAAATTTATATCATTCTCTCTCCTTAAAAAATAATGTTTAAATAGAATAGTGAAAATCAATAATTAAGATATAGAGTTTGATATGAATACTTCGAAAACTTTGGTAGTTAAAATGGAGAAAAATAATTTTTTTTTTAGTTAAGATGAAAACTAAATTTACTGAGTCGGATGTGAATGCTCTAAGATCAGACCAAAATGAGCAGCATCCAACGCAGCCAATTAGAGCAATACAACAAATGAAAAGTTAAAATAGAGAACACGATGCATGTTTCTTGAAAATGTGAATTTCTAAAAAGATCAAAGTAATTTTTTTAATTAAAATAAAAAGTAAATTTGCCGAGTTAGACGTTTGTTTCTATTTTAGGAAATGTGATTTTTAGATATTATTCATATTTATTTGTATTTTTGTTTTCTATCTTTTATTTTTTGTTTTTCAATTAACAAACAAGTCATTAAAAACACAAAAATAATTTACTCTAATGTGACATCAAAACATATATATATCATGTTAGGTGGGAGGGCTTGATGGTTTGGTGGCATTGTGGGATGCGGTCTTCAAAATCAACGAACAACTTGATCGACAATTCAACGAGCCTGGCCCTCAAATGCACCCTCTTTTTTTTTTTTTTTTTTTTTTATATGCCAAAATTCCCATATATATAGATATATTGCATGAAAATCACATGTCCAAATCTGATGAATCAATTCTCAGAGCCACTTCAGCACAAGCTGCTGTGCTGCTTTGTTCACAGCACCAAATCATCTTTTATTTGAAAAGGTGCTGCTCTTGCCTGTTGACTGTCCTTGCTACTTTTTATTTTTTATATCCCAATCTATACCTGTCATTCAAATAAATAAATACATAAATTTCAATTTTTTTAACTTACAATCAAACATTTTTTTTAGACTTAAGGTTTGGAGTCCTGCTTCATTGTCATATTAATTTTAGTTGCAAATAAAAATAAAATAAAATAAAAATTTCCCTAAAAAAAGCGCAAATTATTAACAATTTGGACAGTAAATATGACATCGCTAATATGAGACTCATTTGTCAAAACTAATTTTAGACTGCTCGCTAATTTGCTTAGACATGTAGCCATGTAGGCTATCGTAAGTGCATTCTTACATTTCCTACATAATATTTTAGATCGTAAATTGCTGGAGATTCTGATCCGGGAATCATCAATTCTTTACTTGTTCTCTTTTTTAGGGTTTGGTGTCCAACTATGAGCGTTTACTTGAATTAAGGTTTTTTTTTTCTTTTCTTTTTTCAAAAAAAAAAAAAACTTATATCCCCTTTTAATATTTATTTTAGGATAAAGTTTTGCTGTAAATTAGATTAGTATAAAAATTTCCACACGAACGGTCTATTAAACTGATATTTATCTTGAAAACATGTGATTTTCGTATCATTTTTTCCTCCTCACTTGTTTCTTCCATAAAGCTAAAATCCAGGGCATGTGAATCACATTGTTCATATCATTTTGGCACCACTAGGATAATCTCACAATGAAAAGTCACATTTGAACCAAATTCGGCCACAACGAAAGATCTACCACTAAATTCATAAAATCCTTATCAGCACATGTGGCTTCCTCATGCTGAGATTTGATACATGTTATCACCTAATCGATGATGCTTTGGTGCATGCATATTCGTTGCGGTTTTTTAATTCAATTTATTAAATTAATATTTATCTTTAATTAAAATTGTATATTCTAAAAATAGATGCCATATGTTACGTTAATCTTACTAAAAATACATTTGTGAATCACATATTTTATGGATAAAAGTCAACTTAATAGACTAAATTAAGTGGGAGTGTCGGGAAGTGTTGAGAGACTTCTCAATCTTCGTGCTTCTTTATGAGCATTTGCTTTGCCTATGTCATCAACCCTTTTGTGACTGTGGGCAAAAATTAGTTACAAACCAGCTTATAGTTAATTCATACAAACTAATTAATATAGTAAAGTAACATGTGAAAAAACACGTTTTTTTTTTTTTTTTTTTAATAACATGCGTTTCTGACATGTTTTTTTAATATGCTACAAACCAATTTGTAGCAAATTTTTCCACTCATTATTGCTGTTTCTTTGTTCCTTGTTCTTTGTACTGATTTTTAATTATTGATCGGGTTGTTAACCAAGTTAACGCTTCTCTAAAAATTTGCATGTTACGCAACGGGCAAATTTTCATTATTTTAGCAAACGACCTCAATTGCGGTAGAAATGGGAAGTAGATCTTCAAAATTTCACTTGAGATTAAGAGAAATTATTTCGAAATGATTTGAATTTATTATTATTGTCTCTGTAATATGTTTTGAAAAATGCTGAAGTTGACAAATCAGCCACTAATTAATTAAATTGACAAATAAATTTTTTGATTAATTATTTTACCATTTATGAACTGATATCTCAATTGATAAGAAAACTTGTAGTGCCCTTAGCATCACTTAGACTAAGTGCTTTCATATATATATATATATATATATATATATATAAACATCCTAGTTCGATATATTAATGGTCACCATGTGAGGGGAACGAAGAGGCATATTTGTATATGTGCCGGATCGTTATTTTCGGCTTTTATAGTTTTATAAGAAGAATTAAATAAACTTAATTACACTTTAATCTGTGTACTGGCCATCATGTTAATCTACTCTTCCATATTCACTGGTTTCATATAATTAATGGCAAGAGGGAGAATAAAATCTATAAAATCTATATTGAACATCATGTTGTTACCAACAATGAGACTATTTTTTCTTAATTACAACTAGAAAATATATACGCATAGTTAACCACCGGATTATATCGTAGACATGACGTGTTCTATTAACAGATGATCTAGCGATACAAATTTATCTCAAATTCAATGATAATTTTAAAAGTAAGACTATGTATGACATTAGATACTAATGAGGCTAGAACTTTGATAAACATAATTATGTCATGTCAAAATTATATTAATTTATTTTGAAGAAATGGTGAGTTTAATAGGCTAGGCATGGTGATATGGAGTAATTTTGTCTAATAAACCGATTATATAGCAAATAAACATGCATGGAAATTACACAAAATTTGTTCATGGAATCCGATATGCATGTCTTTCTAAGCATGCTTCTTCGTCTCGATATTCACACAGAAGGATCAGATTCGCATGAATGCATGCATGCCAATTGCCACATGCATATTAAATACATGAATACAAGCTATTTAAGTTAACCAAAAGTTAATGAAAAGAGAGAAAAAAGGTAATTAAATAAAAAAATAGAAAGAGTTTTTTTTTTTTTTTTTTTCGTTGGTTGGTAATATGGAGGAACCAATAGAATCGCTCCACGCATCACATCTGCAAGAAGCAAGCGAGCTGTGTGGGGTTCACAATGCCAGGTAAGTGGGCCCCATCCGTTTTCAGCAAACTCGCTACTTCCACGTACCTTTGGTAATCCTCCAGCTGTCCACCGCTCGGCTCCGCTTCGCCATTCCGGCTCGGCTTCGCTCTCTTCTTCGGCGAGACCGGAACGACCTCGTTTTCGACTGGATCCCAAAGTTGACCGAACAACGTACCTTTGGAGAGGAACTCGTGGGCCAGGTACCCGGCCAGGAGCTGATTAGACGACGGGCTGATCGGCTCGGCTTGCGGCGCATCCGGCTTGGGCAGTTTCGTCGTCGGCGGCGGCTGCGGCTTGAGGGCATCGAATTCCTCTCTGTCCTTTCGCTTGTTGTTTATGGCATTGGGCGTCAATACACGACGGGGAGGAAGGCGCATCGTTTTGGTGTTCATGGTGCCGTTTTGAGTGCATCCCACGTCAGCAGCTAAGCACCTAGCGCGACCACACAAACTAACTGGGGGGCAATTTCTAATATGTTGAAAAATGGGGGGTAGAAATATAAAACTGCCCTAAATTAATCGGTAACAAAATAATTTAAAATTCAAAAAGAAAATAAATAAATAAAAGGGAAGGGAAAGGATCGAGTATCTGGCGCTCAGAATCTCGGTAGAGATTGAGAAGGAGAGAGAGAGAGAGGCCGAGAGAGAGGGAAAGAGAGTGAGAGAAAGAAGATGGAGAAAATCGAAGGAGGAACAAGAATGAGGGAATGGTTGGGTTGAGTGTATTTATAAGGGTTGGGTTAGTTACTTACCCCCGCAATATCTCTTTAATTACGGGTGTACCAAGGACACACGAAATGACAATATTATCCTCCATTCTTATCTAGAAAATTGCCCTCTCGCTACACTTTTCCCTTTTAAGGATTGGCATGTCAAACAAGTTGTAAAAAGGGCACTGAGAGTCTGAGATTCCTGTTCACCCACGGTTCATATGATTGACATGTATACCCCTTGTTAAACAAGTTTAAGCTTTACAAATTGAAATTTTATATATATATAATAAAAAAAATTAACCCAATTTTAATGAAAATTTTATTCATGTATAAATTATAATTGAATTAGGTCAAAAAATAATTCTATAAATTTATTTTTATTTTTATTTTTATTTTTGAGACAATTAATAATTTAAACATAATACAGAAACAGAGATTTTCAATTAAATATTTTACGTATTTATAATTAAATTTCCCTTTAGCCTTGCAAACAATATGAATCACCAACCAACCACCTTTTTTTTTTATCATTTTCTTTTCATGATTATATGTCATGGTCGGAGTAAATTTTTAGACTCGTTTATTAAACGTATTGAACTCGTATAACTTATTTTTTAAATATGGTTTTGGTATTATTTTAAACATTGTAATGAGAACGAACATCTTAAACATCTTATAGCATTTAAAGAGGCAAACATGAATTTTCTTCATAATACAACATTAGATATAATTTTAATTATTGTAATTGTGAGGCCTTAATTTTATACGTGTATCTGTGTATATAAAGTTTGTGTCACGTGTGTGTGTGTAACGAACGCATATATATACTATAAGACAAATATACAGACTCGAGATTAAATTATTTTACTTAAATGATAATTTTTTAACAATGAAAAAGGTTAATTGAGTAGTTTGTGGATAAGCTCGATTCGAAAAATAAATTAATATAATTTGAACAGATTATCCAGCTCAATTATAAGCTCGAACTTGATTCATATTCGGAAAAAAATAAAAATAAAAATTAAATAAATCAAATTCAAATACTTAATACTCAACTCCATTACGGTCGGGAGTCTTATTATCATTTTGAATTATTGGCTTCCGTTGTTATTATCAATTAAATCGCCTATGACCTTTCATTTTATTATATATATTTTTTTCAAACCAATTAAAGGGGAAACGGATAGGCAGAGATTTTGGCCTAGTAGGCCTACCATTTGTCCCGTCTTGCGGCCATTTATGAGGTCTGTGTTACCGTTACGCATCAATCTCTGAAGGTGTACGGAGTGTGGGGATGGACCAAAACCTCACCTTTTTAATGTTGGACTAATTTAAACTCTGAATTATCAAAGATTGAAAATTTGGACTACTGAACTTTTAATTGCAATCAATTTAAACTTTATCGTCAAATTGTAAACATTAAAAATGAGATAATGATGTTTATACCCCTGACTTTTTTTATAAAATTTATAATTTACCTTTAATTTCAAATTAAAATAAATAAATAAAGTTTTAAAAAAAATGATGAATATTTTGGTTTTTTATGGGTAAATTAGGGAATTTAACGGCTAAATCTGATAGAAGAGTTTAAATTGAATGCAATTAAAAATTCAGGTGTCCAAATTAAGATATTTTAAAGTTTTGGGGACTTTTCAAATAATATGATAATTTATGGGTCTAAAGTGAAGTTACCCTTTAATATTTTATTTTATTGCCAAAATTATGGAGATTATTAAAAATATAATCTAATTATTGGAATCATGCCCCATGTGTGGTTATAAAGTAAATACTTTTTTTTAATTGGGGATATTAATGTAATTTCCATTTTGAAAGAAACATTACAAATTGAGTGTTAATTTAGCGTAGTTAAAAAAAAAAAAAAGATAATGTGGCACATTACTGTGTCAACCAATTTTTTTTTTTCCTACATCTTTTATGGGCGACTGACTTTCGCAACATGAAATTTGGTGGTCGTGACTACCAAATCGAGTGGTCTCGACATCTCACATGTGATGGTTGGAGGTGTCATTGACTAAGGTGCTATGTCATAAAGTAAATAATGAGAGAGTATGTAACATTATTTTTAGTTTTTATATTTTGTATATTTATATATTCTTTCTTATGTATAACATGTCGTGATTTTATTGGCATATATGTAACAAAATTCGTCAACTTTTTTTTTTTTTTTTTTTTTTTTTTTTTTTTTTTAATTCGGATTTTGATAACAGATTAACATGTAGTCCTTAAGGGGTAGCTCAATTGGTTGTGAATATTTTTATTTTTGTATTTGGGCTACCCATATCCTAAATCTAGTCTGCATGAAGCAGATCTGTTATTTAAATGTAATTGTACATGGGTTAACGGAAGTTTGAAGTCATTTTTATGACTTTGTAACCTTCATAACTTTTGGCTATGATTTTTCAGAGCTGTATTCTCAGTGATGTAAAAACTTTATACTCGTGAAATTTCATCAATAGAAGTTCCATATTAAAAAAAAAAAATTAAAAAAAAAATTATGTTACCTTCCCTAATATTATTTTTGTTTTTAGTCTTAGGTGGGTCTAGCGACCTTTAACATTATTACTTTCTCAACGGCTAAAGGACCATTATTGTTGGCTAAGCATAGTCTATGGCTTTGCAATGCTTTGATATATATATATATATATATATATATCGAAGAATGTTAAAAATTATATTTTTATTTTATTTTGATGATATAATAATATCAATTAGTTTTTAAATTTTTATTTTTTAATAATAATTAATTGACACTATCACATCAATAAAATAATAAACGTGTAATTTTTAATGTTCTCTTTTATATTTATCATCTATAATAATCAAATTTGGTAGACAAAGTATCATTTTCAAGTCTAAGGCCCTACAAAGCTACCAATCTCATCAATGGTTGCTACATCTTTATTGGTCAAATGATTTACTTGGAAGTTTGTATGAGTTGTTCGTTTATGCTTATAATTAAGCATGCCAGCTTTTCTACGCATGGGTAGCGTGCCACTAATATAGAAATGTACGTTGTTGACATGCCAATAACAATAATAAACAACTTTGGTTGAATTTCGATTTCATTTGGCCCTAATTTCATAGGTTAAACATGTGTTTTTAAATAAAGTTGTGAAAAGTGTCATGTTTAAGAGTGTGTTAAAAAGAAATGGTAGGTAATTAACAACTATCATATTAGGGTTTTGTATACCAAATAAATAAGTGCATTTAAAAAAAAGAAAGAAAACACGATTTTAAAAATTGAATTGTGTTTTCATCAAACAGCTACTATTCACTCGCTAAGGTTGGCCACACAACAGGTCATAGATAAGGTCTAATCAGAGGAAACTCGTAAGTGTATCTGTGATGTTATTTTGATGGAGTCATCTGCTTCTGCTCTATTAGTAATTGATATATGAAATCCCAAATTTATTTTTAAAAAAGAAAAAGCTATTATTCAAATGTGATTTTATCAAATGCTTAATTTCTTATGTTTTACATTAGATGGAAATACTGGTTAATTTTATATTAGTTTCTCGCGTTTTTATTTATTTATTTACATTGTAAAGTTCCTTTGTATTATTGGTCCATAATAGAATAATTTATGGATTGAGTCACGAGATATCAATATGGGTAACATATATACTAATAATGTGCCCACCATGCTTGAGTTAGCATTTTCTATGGTCCATGTGGCCAAAAATTTACTTGCTTAATTTATATGCATGACATTTTGGTTTTACGAGAAGTGCTAGGGAGTTAAATAAATGAACTCAAAAAAATTTATAAACTGATGTGATAAGGGTTTTTAAATTAAAAAGATGAATGATACAGCACCAACTTGGGGCCAACTTTGGTCCAATTTTTTTTCTTATTTTTTTAATTTTTAAAAAATAACAAAATTAAAAATTAAAAAATTTTCTTAAGCAATAATTTTTATTTTGATCATTCTTTTATTTGGTATTTTTAAAAAAATTTGAAATTGTATTTTTATTCATAATAATGACTAAAGTTTTAAAAAATGGTCACTGTTATGAAGAAAAATACAATTTTTATTTAAAAAAAAAACCAAATAAAAGAAGGACCAAAATAAAAATTATTGCCTTAGAAATTTTTTTTATTATTATTTTTTTAATTTTTTAAATTAAAAAATAAGGAAAAAAATTATGAAGCAAAATATAGTTTTTATTTTTTTAAAAATACAAAAAATAATAATAATAACCAAAATAAAAATTATTGCTTCAAAATTTTTATTTATTTTTTATTTAGTTATTTTTTTAAATTAAAAAATAAGGCAAAAGTTGGGCTTTTAGCATTTTCCAATTAAAAAAAAAGAAGTGCTAAGGAACAAAACAAATAAATCTAAAAAAAATTATAAACTAACGTGGTAAGGGTTTTTAAATTAAAAAAAAAAGAAGAAAAAAAAAATTTCCTCTCCTGCAATTTTTTCTCCGTTATTTGTCACTCACGGTCTGCCACGTCCATTTGTAAATTTTTCTGAATTTATTTATTTGGCTCCTTAGCACTTCTCTAATTTACATTTATATATACATGCACTTTTTTTTTTTTTTTGCTACTTTTATGTTAAAATTAATTTCTAATTTTGTTGAGAGGGGCAAATTTGCCACAAAAGTCAGTCATTAAATGGATTAATTAAAACCAAAAAGAGTGGTTGGGTTCTTTTGACAAAATGATTTGGCGACCCTATGGTGGTCACCACCACATATGCATAGCCGTTATCGTGTTAACCGTCGATTTGTCTGGTGACTTCTACATGGTTGGTTGTCGCAGTCTATGAAGTCTAGCTACAGTAAGTCCCATTTATTTTATTTTTTTAATTTTCATTTTTGTCAAATGACTTTTCTTTTATAGACTAAACAACTAAGTCCTCCCTGTGACCCTATATACGTGGAGGCTCTGGCTGCTTTCTTGCTGTCTTTTTGACAATCTCTACGAAGCTCTCTAGTTTTACTTTAGAGGGTGATTCTAAGGTTGTGATTATGGCTCTCTAGAAGCCTTCTTTAGTTTAAGATTGGAAAATTGCTGACATTATCTTGGATACCATCTTTATTATCCTTCTTTCTTCCGTTTGGAAGGTAAGAAAAGTGCACAGAAGTGCAAACTTCTGCGCTCATCAAATAACTTATTGAGCCGCAGCTAGAGCTCATTCTAGCTGCATTCCCACTTATCTTTCTCACTCTCCCTCTTTTCTCATTTGTAGTGGTAAAGATCCATCCCATCACTCTTCCATCACTCTTAGTTTTGTTTTTTCTTTCCCTATTATTTCTCGTTTCTGATTTTCAATACCATATATACAAATGGAAAATTCCTCCATCAAAACTTTTCTGTTAGGCAACACACAAAGCTTTTTTAGCCGGCCTATGAGCAGTTTCATATGCTTTCCTCCTAACGTGACTTACTTACCATGCTTGCAAACTACCTGGGATAGCTCTAGCATCAATCATCAATTGACCATATCTAGTCCAATTAATGCCGTTCATTCTCAGTGACTATAATTTAGAGAGTATTACCTTCTGACACAGCCTTCTATTATCACATATCTCTATTAAAAATCGCAGTTACGAGTGTGGCCCCGGCCTCACATGTTTTAGAGTTCTAATATATATATATATATATTAATATTTGTCTTGATTATAATAATTGATTAAATCTGCCATTAGTTGGAGATTACCCAAAATAAATATTGTTTTGCCCTAGTAAAATTAAATGAATTATTTCTCTAGCAAAAGTCCCAAAGAAGAGTGCATAAGTTGTTTTTTCTTTTCTTTTAAGGAAAACTTTACTTTAGATTTCTGAATTATCACGCGATTTGACCTACTCATTTTAAACTTTTGGGCCCTTTAACTTTTAATTGTGGTCAATTTGAACTCCTCTATCAGATTTTAAACGTTAAAAGTGTGACAATGACGTTTACACCCCTAATTTTTTTATAAAATTATAAATTTACCCTTAATTTTAAATTAAAAATTATAAAAAAAATCATAAGGTGACCCATGGTTGGGCCACCTTGTGACCCTTTTTTTTTTTTCGATTTTTTTTCCCATTTTGTCAATTTTTTTAATTAAAAAGAAAATTGAAGGGTAATTTTGTATTTTTATGAGTTTTAACGGCAAAATTTGACCGAGGGGTAAATTGACTAAAATTAAAAGTTTATGCGTTCAAATTGAGAGGTTTTAAAGTGAAGAGATATGTCAAATATTATGATAATTTAAAAGTGTAAAGTTAAGTTCTCCTTCCTTTTATTTTCTTTAGATGATAATAAAGAAGATAAATACAAGGGAGGGAATCGTTGCACATGAACAAGGGGAACGGTCGAACACTCGAACGGAGTTGTTGTGAACCACGTAGGAATATTGTAGCTGGCTTTGCATAAAAGAAACCAAGCCACCACATAGGAAATTTCACCATGACTTTAATCCTTTTTTGGCAAACATTATTGAAAATTGTACTATTTTTTAAATTTAATTTAATTTTTATTATTATAATTATTTGAAGTTTCACTTTTTACTACTGGTTAACATGTTATAACCATTTGTTTTTTTTTTTTTTTTTAAAGTGGAATTCAAATATTTCATTCAACTAAA
>NC_142500.1:19876010-19923689 GCF_965113065.1 Corylus avellana
GCATGTGACTATAGCCTAATGGCTGAGTGAATGAGCTGCCTTTTAGAGACCTTTAACATTAAGTATTTTGTGCATCTCTGGTATCAGTGTGGTTCTGAATTGGATTGTTTTAGGTTAAATTTGAACACATTTGGTCTGTTTGCACGGGATGAATGGGTCTGGGTTGGCTGTTTATCTTTCGGATTGCTGTAGACCATTACAGTTTAGGTAGTAGTTAACCAATTTTGATGAAATTATATTGGTTGTATCCAAATAGTATCAACAAATTGAAAAAATTCAATGGTTGATTGGCGTTAGTTTAGCTCATGACTATCAGGTAAAATTATAGTTTGGGTGTTAGATTGGCGTGCTATCAGATGTTTGCCAACTTGTCATTACATTTAAGTCTGGGTGGTACTTTATCAGCTTGTTTTTTATATGGTACATTTATATTTAGAAATGGGTGAAAGTAACCATGCTGGGGTATGATACATCTCAGACACTTAGTTTATCTAAGCATATAACAGAAGATGCTCCTTTTTGTAATACATTCTCTATTTATATGCTTTCTGAGCTGCTATAGAGCATGCTTTAGGCTACAGTCATAATCAAAAAAATATATCTTGAGATACTGAATTCACTTTTGATATATCTAGCAAAAACTGAATTAAATTTTAAATTAATTTGCTAAGCTTAGTCAAGTTGCAGATGCCTTTCTTAGGATAATTTCAAGGCTGATGCTAATATTAGAACAGGAACGGAATTTCATATGAATTATTCTCTTTGAGACCTTAAACAATGTATTGAAAATTTGCATATCAATCAACTGTTTGTTAATTGTGAGGGTATCACGTAGGGGTGTTAAACGAGCAAGCCGTTTGCGAGCGAGTTCGGAATCGGCTTGTGCTCGACTCGATTATTAAATAAGGTGTTTCGTGAACACAAATACTGGCTCGAATATTAAACGAAGCAAGTTCGGCTCGACTCAGTAAGGCTCGTGAGCAGCTCGTATAAGGCTCGAATTGGTAGTTGTTCATATTAATATTAAAAGTTGATGATTTTTTTTCCCCCTAATAGCATCCTTTTATTATAAAAGGATGCATATCCTTTCTCTTTGAAACTAAGCGTCTTACTGTCTTGACTCAGGCTTCATACTCGACTAGTCAGGCTAAACAAATGCTCACATGCAAGCTAGCTTCTTGAGCCGTTTAAGAGTACTTGAAGTTTAAATTATAATAAAAAAAAAAATTAAATATCAGAGCTAGCTCGGCTCAACTTATTATGAGCTTGAGCTCAGGCTTGATTTTTTGGCTCATCCTTAAGCTTGGCTCGAGTAAAATTTAAATGAGCCGAGCCCAAACAAGAGAAGCTCGCTCAAGCTCGGCTCGTTTACACCCCTTACCACGTTTTGGTGGCTAATACACAAGGATTTTGTATAATTAAATTCTTATGTAACCATGGATTTAGTCTAAATTTCCAATTACGTAATGCTAAGGGCATTTAGTCCTGGAAGTCACTTTGTTTTAATTATTTTAACAAGATATTAGCTCTAAATTTACTCAAAGGTTATTTTACATGCGTGCTTATATGTATCATATTGGATGATACTTTGTAACCATGGATTAATAATGAATATCCGGACTGGATCATGATATCTATATACGATGCCAATGGTTCATACTTGATACTAGCTCTGTCTGCTCTCTCTCTCTCTCTCTCTCTCTCTCACACACTCACACTCACACACACACACTATGCGTCAAGAAATAAGGGAATTACTGACACGAAAAGGGTCAATCGGGTGTTGAAAAACTCATTGATTCCAGATGCCGAGCTACTATTGGTAGAGTTTCCAATCTTCACCATGGTGCAATGCGTGTTGCAAATTCTTGGTTTGATTTTACTTCAGTTATTTGTATTCTTGTATATGAAAAAGAGTTATATCAGGATGTTCAAGGTTTTTTTTTGGCACATCTCCACGAGTACCCGCCGACTGGTAGACATGTTTCCTCCAAACTAGTTAGGACTTTAACTATATGTTTAATAAGTTTTCCATATGCAATGGGAAGTATTGGTATTTGATGGATATGAAATAGTTATGGTTCTCTGTCAGATGAATTGAATCTAGTTAGATTTCAACAAAGATCTTTATATAATTCATAGTGTCTCAACATGTTGGGTGATAAATACTTATAGGGAAACATATAAGCATATGGTATATCATCTTCATTTTTGGCCCTATGATGAGATCTCTTTGTGTGCAGAGACTACCGTAACAATAGAGCTGCTCTTTTTGATGGAATCGAGGAGGGTGGCATCAGAGCCTCAGCTTCTTACTCCTCTCATGAAATTGATGAGCATGATAATGAAAGAGCAGTAGATGGATTGCAAGATAGAGTCATTTTGCTGAAGAGAGTAAGTTTTATCTTCCCATGTAAGCTGATTGTCTGAGTGTAGTTGTGAAAGTTCACTGGCTTGAATGCTTTATTATATGGTCAAAGAATGGACCAGAGCTTTGCATTGTTTCTATTCAGCCTGTTTTTGAGGATATGGAAAGGTGAAAAAAAATGGAATTTGGGACATCTATCAGGACTTGGGATTGGAATTGTTGTTGTAAATTCAAAATTTTTTTGGTGATCCTCCATCCTCACTGCAAACCAAATGGAGCATCTACAAAAACAATCTTCGAAATAGACGAGGGATGCTCTTAAGGCTTTTATTGGAGCATGCCTTCTCCATCTTGTTACTTCAGTATCTAGTTAAAACTCTTGTAGAGTGTTTAAAGCTCCAGCAACTATTTGGAATTGAAGCTTAAGCGAGAATTAACAGAACAATGTTTAGTAATTTGCATTTGTAAGTGTTACAAATTTCTTGCTTTTAAAGCTTGAACATCATCCAATCAAATTTTAATGCATGTTACTTTCAGTTGTCAGGTGATATAAATGAGGAGGTGGACAGTCATAATCGCATGCTGGACAGAATGGTATGCATGCAACAGTTGTTGGCCTGTCTTTCTTATTGTTCTTTCTCTCTCTCTCTCTCTCTCGCTCTCAATGAAAGATGTGGCATTCTATTTTTTCAGGGTAACGATATGGATTCATCAAGGGGAGTCTTGTCAGGAACCATGGATCGTTTCAAGATGGTATGTACAAGAAATAACATTTTTCCTATTCCAATAAATATAGATCCTTCTGCAATTCATCATCTTTTCTTCTCTTTTGTAGTTTTTCCTATATGTTTAATTTATTTTAGGATCAAACATGTGCTGCTTCTTGGCTGCTATGATGATCTTGTTTTACCCTGTAGGTATTCGAGACCAAGTCAAGCCGGAGAGTGTTTACACTTGTGGCATCATTTGTTGTGATTTTCCTTGTCATATACTATCTCACTAGGTAATCAATCTTTGATGTATTTGATGCCAGCTTCTTACCTTTATGCTAGACTGGGAAGACTCGTTTTCACTACATTACTGTACTCAATGTTACTCACCGCCTGTAGGGTATTTGCATGTCATAGTAAAGATTCCTCCATGTATTGAATAGTTGTTGAACCCATGGCATGGTTGCCCGTTAATATGCCGTTTGCATCACAATCTCTCTTTCCCTTCTTTGCTGCATCTGTTGAATGTTCTGGTCAAGTCTGGGTTGCCTCCGGTTAAAAAATCATTGGAGATCTTCCTATGCAAAAATAATCGATAGAGATTGCTTCCGGTCAAAATAATTAGAGTTCTCATCCAATTTTGTAATTTCCACTGTATATTTTTTCATAAGAAATTTTCAATTATTTTTTCACTGCAGGCAAGCCGAACTTCTGTGAATCGATATTGTGAATGGTTTTAATCTTTTGCCATTACTGAAACATGCTCGGCATGGTAGAAAATGAAGTAGCTGAGATTAAAGCATAAGAACTTCAAAACATGGAACGTCTATAACTTTCGAGGAGAAGTATAAAAAACTCAGGTCCATAAGCAAAGAACAAGGAATGAGAGGAAAAAAATAAACTTTTAGAGCTCTCTTTGTTTTGCTGCCTGCCTTGTGCCATAAACATAGTGCGTTCGACATTGAGCTGCTTTCCCAAAATTTTGCCACTCTGAAGGACCGAAGGTCTCTTGGTTCTTGGAGCAATTGAAGGTTGCCATACTTGTACGGTGCAACCCAATGACATATAACAAAATCTTCCTTGCAAGAAATTGTTGACACTTGGCTTGGCTTAGGCTGTCCTGTTCAGCTCCAGTACTAATATTTGTCACGGCGACACATAGTTGATATTTGGGTGTAAGTTGGATCAATTTAATTAAAACATGAACACCTATCAACAACCTTAACTTGCAAAGTCATGGAAAAAAATGATCATTTCTAAATGGTCTTGTGTTGGATTTGAATTGTGTCAAAGTGTGAATATAAGACTATATAAATTAATCTTAAGCTAACAAATTTAATTAAATGAGTCAAATCATTTACCTATTAATTTCATATGATCGTTGGCCTAATTGACATAAACTTCAAACTCCAAGACAATCCAAAATGATGTAAATATTGGAAGAAAAGACAAATTTGATACTTGGAAATCTTGACCAGTCATTCTCATTGCTAAAGTTTTGGTGTTCATGCTTTCCGGGTCCACGGGCAGAATTTGTGTGATTTGTTCCCCAATAATTATGCCACTTTTGAGATTCAACATAAAATTAATTCCCAAAAAATGCTATTGCACCAGCCGGGAATCGAACCCGGGTCTGTACCGTGGCAGGGTACTATTCTACCACTAGACCACTGGTGCTTGTTGATGTCAAGCTTAGGTTATATAAAATAAACCTAGATAAATAAAGAATCATACGAGGACCGAAAATCCCCTACAATAGGATCTACCTAAGTCCTCCTGCCCGCTGTAATTGGGCAGGGGAATCTGAGACGGCCTGGTTGGTGGAGCTCTTTCTCATAACAATTTCCTTACTCGATCCCTTCTTTTTGGGCAGGGGATTCGCAGCAAATGAATCATCCATTGACCCAAGAAAGAAAGAAAGAAATAGCTTACTAATTATAAGACAAATCCAATAAAAAAAAAAGATAAAAGAAAAGAAAAAATAATTTTGAGTAATTCATAAATTACCTTATAAAATTCTCCAAAGAAATTGTGTACATTGTACATTGATGATATCTTTCTATGCATCACTGATATAATATATAGTTTTGTTGAATAAAACAAAAATCATCAATAAATACCTAAACGATAATGTGTCCAAGCCTCTTGCTCAACAATTACAAGCATGGCAATGGCATGACAAATAATCAAATATTCTACAGCCAGTACTCCATGACGAGGTCGATCAAGGCTGATCATTCCAGTGCTCTTATGGCCTGCAGAGTGTTTTGTTGGATCCCTTTGGTCGACTAGCTAACAATTAGGTTCCTCCATTAATTATATGATGCTAAATAGAAAATGTCATAATGTAGTTTGTAGCCATTAATGTATAATTGCTAGAATATTAAAAAAGAAAAGTTGTCAAATTTGTATTATCCTAAGACCTTTAATTTTGCAAAAGCATGTTTTTGGACGGTCGGATTGGGAGCGTCGCCTTATCTTATTTGAGATGATTTAGGATAGAAGAAGGTTTGAGATCAGACTTCTTGTACGTTTAATTGTGATCATTTGGTCCCCAAGAGGTAGCTCAATCAGCTGGGACCACACTTAATGAAGTGGAGGTCACTAGTTCGAATCTTCCTCCTCCCTCTTGTACGGACATGTCAAAAAAAAAAAAAAAAAATTGTGATCATTTGGTGCTATAATGATATGTAGGTATAGGAGGCTCCAGAGACCTTTTTTTCTTTTTCTTTTTTTGCCCTTTTTAGTGAGTAAGCATTTATGTTAAGATAAATGTTATATGACTTCCTTTTTTAACATGATAATTGCGAAAAGAGAGTAAAGCGATGAGATATTAAGAAATGTTATAGTGGAAAGCTGGCGACAGCCTGACGTGATAACTGCTACATTAAAGAGTAGGCATTTGAGAGTGTAAAAGAAAAAATCCGTGTAGCACTTTTCTTATGTTAATTGGCAAAATGGCCGCCGAATCATCTTTAAATTTTGTTGCTTATAAATGTGATTATTTCTTTCAATTGAAATAGGATAGCTAGCTAGAGATATACCATCTAAGCCAATTTTATGATTGATACAACAAGAGAATTACACCCCCCATGTGATTAACCTATCTCTAGTCGAAAAGTATATTCTGAATGGTCAAGCAAGCCATGAAAGAGTGCCTGGAAAAGATTTATAAGCAAACTGGTATTTCCATCATGTTCATGTTGCTAGCTCCATGTAATGCTCCTCTGACAGCTTCCAAGAATTGTTCAATACTTATAGGAAATTAACCTGATTTAATTAGATCAAACTTCTAATTTCCATGTAACATAATCTCATCAAAATTAGGATTAACTACAATGTCCACACATTTACTTTGTATATTTACTAAAGTCATCAGACTTGGCAGGAGGTCAATTTCCACTTGCCATTGCTAATTACAGAAACTACATTAGCTAGCTTTTGGGATTATAACAAAACAAAAGTTATAGTAATGCTCAACGAAGGTGCCCGCAAGGGTCGGCTTGATCGACTCATTTGGTTAATATTACAAGTTCAGTTATTCGAGTCCTCACTCAACCTATACACGGTTCTTGCAAGCAAAATCATGTATTTGTGATTTATAATCTAGTACAGATGAGCTAAGAAGTGGCCTGTCTTGAAGGGATTTCACATGATCATCAAACGTAAACAAGATGAAGAAAAAACTCAACAAAGGCACTTGTAAAAGAAAAGTCATGTCAATATCACCTAAAAGTTTAGACTACCTTTGTTTATGTTTTTATTTTCTGTTTTTTTGTACCTATTTTGTTCTCAAAACAATAACAATTATATTAACTAACAATTCAAGAAACAAAACAATCATAAAAACAACCTTCACTTTTATGTCACATCAAAACACTTTTTCAAAAAAAAAAAAAAAAGGCCCAAAGTAAACACATTAACAAACATTTATTATTAAATATTGGACAAAAGATATACACCAAGATCTTACTTCGTCTATTACTTGACCTAAAGACTCAACATTAAAAAGCTTTCCCTTTGAAAATCTAATGTACTTGAGCAACCAATATTTCATTTTTCTCATATATATAAATAGCAGGGCAGATCAAAATCTCCTTTATTATCCCGTAGACAGTGATATCAGTTGGACACAAGCACTCTCACGAATCTTAAAAGAACTTTTTAACACAGTCTTTCGAATTCTTTTTAACTCATTTGGTACAAAATAGTTAAGAAACAACTCTAATAGTTTCGATTGCATTCAATCCCTTGGTGTAAAAGTCATGTCCATTGGATAAAAGGGAATTAACTAGAAAATCCTTGAAAGAAAGCATGCCTTTCAATTGGACATCTACCGAGACATGCACAGAATTCAAGGTACATGGCCAATGCAGTATCCCATGAGACATGCCACTTGACAACGTGAGAGTGTCATTTTACCACCACTTCTGACAGCAGTCATTTCAAATGACTGTGGTTTCATCAATTTTAGTTATCTTCCAGTAACCACACCACGCTTCATGAAGTCAATATATCACGTAAAAACAATTATATTTTAAAGATGCAAATAGCAATTAATTAGTAGGAAAAAAAAAGAAAAAGAAGCTCTTGAATCGTCTTCAAGGGGAGTTTGCATGTACGCAGGCATCAATTTATAATCAGCATAATATTGCTCTTCATTCAATCACCAAAATTTTAGGAAAAAAAAAAAAAAAACTGATCAATGCAAGACACCTGAGAATCAATAATAAAACCCCATAGAAGAGATCGAGACTAAGAAAACGCAACCCAATAAGGCAATAATCCTAATAGGTTTTAAGGCGTATGTCAAAAGAAAGAATTTTTTTTTTTAAGTGATAATCCTATCACTAGATTTCCTTCTCTAAAAGGGATCAAGTGACCAGAACGAATGATCTGCATATAGCAGAAACACTAATTGCATGCATTTAATTATTAATATCACCTGATATGATAGTAATTAGGGTAAAACAATATTAATTCAAAGTGAAAATATAATGCTATTGTTTTTAAAGAAACCCTTTTTTTAACACAAAAAGTAGTTTAAATTTTGACATATATAATTTCGTTTTGCTTGATACTTCCTAGCTATCAGACATGAGAAATGAAACAGGCTTCCTTTGGTTGGTTAAGATTCATGTTGATATATATTAATTTATCCCTTTTTTCTTTTGGCTAGGGTTTCTAGAAGATCATTCATGAATATGACAATATGAAATGAGAGAATAGCTGACAAGTAATTCAAGCAAGCTCTAAAATTAATTTCTTGCTGAAAATGGTAGAAGTACTCTAAGAAATTCTAGAGCAGTATTTTCAGGGATCATGAGAAATTTCAATTGCATATATATATATATATATATATATATATATATATATATATATATATATATATAAGACGAGAGAAACTATAGACAAGTTTTATTTAGTTTGACATAAGAAAAACTTATACTGGGGAAAAGGGGAATAAAAGAGAGGTAGATATATAACACTTTTCACAAGAACATCTCATCGAACCCTAAATTAATTTAGGGCTTGACATTATATGGAAGAAAAATATTACCTTCCTTGAAAATCTACAACTGGATTAATTACTTGTATCATTTTCTTGAAAACCCAATAATTGGAAACAATATTGTTTTGCTCCTCCTCCTCGAATCACATACTGTGTATATCACAGAGGATCATACTGAAATATGGACAACGTACACAACATTTATTGCTCCACAAAATCCCTTAGATATATATATATATATTTAATAAATAAAATACTATGGATAATGACCAAGTCGAAGCTCCAAATCCAATTCTTCTTCTTCACTGCCATCTTGTGTCTTTTCTCTATCATCATCTACATGCCTTGGATTAACTTGCATGCTTAGGCTTCTTTGCCAATCCTCTTCAACCAGATTCATACGCAGTGGGTTTTGTACAGAATACAACTCATGATGATGACTACTACTATGTTGTGTTTGTGGGGGTCTCATGCGATTATTA
Organism: Corylus avellana; assembly: GCF_965113065.1. NCBI lineage: Eukaryota > Viridiplantae > Streptophyta > Magnoliopsida > Fagales > Betulaceae > Corylus > Corylus avellana. The sequence continues at coordinate 19,885,083 of NC_142500.1, forward strand.
TTATTCCATGCAGATACAGGAAAAGATATTTGATAATTATTATTTACATTTACCTGTTGATCATCAGCAGCCGTGGAATAATGTGTTGATGATGTGTAGCAGCTTTGAATTGGTAGATATGGTTTAAGAGTAGTGCCACCATAGCTTTCATCAGCTGATAATCTGCTTGAGACTGAAGCAACATGAGGAGACCTTGGCTTTCCTCTATCCCTTCTATGGATATTCATGTGTCCTCCCAAGGCTTGTGCTGTAGTGAAGCCTCTTTTGCAAAACACACACTCGTAGGATCTGCCTGTGCCTGTATCTTCATTTTGCTCAGATCGAATATCGCTTTCTTCTTCACTGGAGCTCTTTGAGTACTCCATATATATATTCTGATGAGTTTTTGTTGAGAATATGGGAAAGAAAGACCGAGCAAAGAAGAGTCTTATAGAGAAGATGTGGGGAGAGACAAATAAAGGACATAGGCATTACCTATGAGATTTGAGTGAAGGTGTTGTGAGAGGGAGAAAAGTCTTAGAAGTTTGCTGAGAGAGCCATTCGGTTGGCCGGCTTTTGGATTCTTTTTTAGCAGACACTTTTTATTTTATGCATTTTTTTTCTTTTCAATGCTGCCTCTTGTAGCTTTCATCTAGTTTTTCTTAACGCGGTCTTTGCTTTCTCATCTCTCTCTCTCTCTCTCTCTCTCTCTAATACATAAATATATATATATATATATATATATATATATATATATACAAACATTTATATTATAACAAAAGGTAAACCTATTCGCACTGGTGATTTTTACTCTTCTACGCTTATGTCCACCACCAATTACAGTGTGTCACCTTGGCGTACGGAGTACTTCAACAATTATTTCCCCACAAGTAGTATTCATAATTACAATTTACAAAGCAGTCAAACAAAATTTTCAATATGCAATTAATAAAGAAGCACTCCACAATAAGCATCATAATTACACCCAATACTCTCTACTACAGCAGCAAACTAGTAAATGAACTTTCACATTTGTTCATCTGGCCGATATAAAATGAGTACGTGAAGAATAATATTATTTTTTTACCCGCGGTGGAGGTTAGAAAGTTGGTCAAAAATTTCAGTGAAGATCGATCTCCACGTGATGATGAGAAGGGATTGACATGGGTGGTGAGCTGATTATGGCCTAAGTCTTGGTATGCACTTCTGAGGCAAGTATGGAACAAAATAGTTGCAAATAATCACCACAAATGATGTTATTGTTAGTTAGAGATGAGGAAACATGCAGGAACCTTCCTCTATGATCTACAATGAGGAGGAAACAGTGCATTTTGTAGCTTATACTTGTCCTTAGTATAAGCTTTTGAGACATGATTAATGGAAACACATCATCTTTATGTCATCACAGTCAACATCATACGTACATAAATCATAATCAGGAGCGCTTTGCTGATAATTCATTTTGTTTTCAAACTTATATGCTTTGTTTTGTTTGCCTCAATATACAGAATAAGAGCGGATAAAATCTGGAACCTAACAACTCTGCCTAATTAAAAACAATATTAAAAAAAAAAAAAAAAAACCCAACAATCTTAAATACTTGCATGTGCTTGAACTTGCCCTAGCTAGATGATATCATCATCAGCGATAACAATGAAATAGCTAGTTCTTACGTCTCTGTTCTGTCGTTGCCTTGTCTATTAGTAGCATTTGAACAACTAAGAAATGAGTAATTTTATTAGACATATTGGATTATTAATTAAATTAATTAATTCAACTAGGTATCATGGAAATTATTGTAAGTAGTTATTTATGCTGAATTTAGGTTTTCTTTGTAGTATGCATTCATCGGATCCGAATTCATTGAAATTTGTTGTTTAAATTGCAAGTTTTATTGTTTGAATTGCACCTATATATACACGAAAAAGGGCTCACTTATCCGATCAAGTGCTCGAATGGCTCTAGACAACCCAATTGTAGAGAATTCTGATATTCATTAAGCCTACATAAACGTACAGAAAAAAGTAGTGATGTTGTTTGATAGGTACATGTACCTGTTAGACTCAACAATCAGCCAGCAAAGAAGGATAACAACCGTCGCGTCAAATAGACAAGCCAACATATTTCAGCACACAAAGGAAAGGATATATAGTTGCAAACAAATCTTCTCGAACGTCCACCAAATCATCCAATAAAAACCAATTAATTACCATGTATAACTTGCTATTTTTATCACTATAAATTGTACGAATTATAAACAACAAACCATCAATTAAGCAATAAAAATAAATAAATAAAAGTATTCTCTCTCTTTTTTCTTTTTTCTTTTTCCTAGTCTTAGTTCTTGGCATGGACTTTACGGTCCTAAACTTTTAAAAAGAATTACAAATTCTTTAAATAATTTTAGTTGTTAGGGGAAAAAAAGGTTAGAGTGTGTTGACTAGCTGGTAATTTGAATTCAATTCTTATCTCTTAAGTACTGATCGAAAGAGAAAGAAAAAGAAAGCAGAAGGATTATAAATTCTTTAATTAAATAGAATTCCGTGTATCTTTGAAGTTCAAAACCAAATCTTTCTCTCATTATCAGGCCAACACACAAATAAGCACATTCCGATCATAATAATTAATGGGCAGGTTGTCTTTTGAATAGAATGAAAAATTAATTATAAGAATTTCGTGGTTAGTATCAAATTAATTCCAAATTAGGACATATATTTTTTTACTCATGCATGGCAGCTTGGTTACAGCTAATTAAAGGGGTTCACGATCTGCAACTTCCCATCATTTTTTTTTCTTCTTCTTTTTAAATAAAAAATAAAATACCATATATATATATATATATATATATGCATGATATGCCATCTGGCCACTAGGGAAGATCATACAGTCATTACATAGACAAAAAAAATCCTACCCATTCCCTGCTTATACAATGGTAGAGCCTCTATATGTATCGAAAATGACCAAAAAATAAAGAACAAAATCATGCTGTAACATATTTCTAATCATAATTAATCGATTTCCCATTTCTCACGCGGACGACAAAGAGATCAATGGTGGTGAGTTGACATAATTCATTCGATATTCATAATTAATTAAATTTTTTATTTTATATATTAATGCCAGTGGAGGGGTTTTGTCTTCAAGTATTTTACTTGGTAGTGAATGCTTCATTATATAAGGATCTTGTTTCAAGGCATAATTAGATAGCTAGATAGATGGATGGTCTTGACTCTTGACTTAGTCTGCAAGAAAATTGTAAGAGGAAAAGATAGAAAGAAAAGGACAAGGGCTAGAACATAGAGGAGAACAACGCGAGTGCCTTTAACTACTTCAATCTTCTACCAAATCATTCTGTCTTCTACTTTACATTTTGCCAAAAATATTCATCTATCAAACAATTTCTTCAATTTGTACAATTTGTTGACCAATATGATTGTCCTAGCTAGGCGTAGGTGCATAAGATGTCTCCATTTCTTTATGCCTTACTTAATTACTTCCTTAGAAATCTATTGATGATATAAAACAAATTTTGGAACCTACCTTACAACTATTTAAAGCCTAGATAATCATTGTATATGGTTGCTTCTTTTTTTTAAAGACTTGTTTCACATGCATCTCGATCTTGTACATCTGCGGTCTATCTGTTTTGCAAATTAATCATTGGATTTGTGGAACAACATGAGATTTGTGTTAAACGTCAGTCACTAAATAATTCAATTTTTGTTGGTTAATTTGTTCACTAATGTTGTGTTACGTGGCACTCATATTTTTGATTGTAACATAAGTCTGTAAGAAAATTATAGTAAAAATTGTAGTACCTCCAAGTATTTTCCCTTTTCGTTTTTTCATCTGCTTCACTTCCTCTATTTTTCTTGGGAATGGCATGAGGATGTTTTGAGGATCATGCCATCTTCTTTATAAGGGAATGAAAACTAATTAATTAGGTGGACAATTAATGTAGTGGTTCTCTAACTTGTTAAACATTCAGTAAAGTTCTGGAAAGACGGCAATTCTGGCCAAAAACTTTGACTGGACTGGCTTCTCTGACCTGTTGGTCAACTGTAAAATCAAAAAGAAATTGAAAAAAAAAAAAAAAAAAAACCCCAAAAACTTTGCTGAATTTAGTACTACTTGAATTGAACTGAATGGCCCTCGTCTCGATCTCTCTTCTTTTCTAGTCAATACTTTGAAAAGTTACCAATACTGTCAAGAAGGACATGGTATATATATTCAACGTACGGTTCAACCTTCAGTATATTGCATGCTGCAGAAAATTGTCAAAACAATCCTAAAAAAGGCCATGAAATAGCCCCCATAATGGAATGTCTATATCTTTAAATTGACAGGATCTGAGTTTGGAATCACTACAAAAAAACTTACCAGTTTATAACATATTTACTATTCATTACTTTTTAACACGTTACCAATTCGTAACTGGCACGTTACAAACTTGGTAACGTGCCAATAAGACACATTACCAGTTAGGCACGTGCCCAATTTGTAACGTGCTAGTTTGACACGTTATGAATTGGTAATGTGTCAAATTTAACACGTTACCAATTGGTAACGTATTAAACTGACACGTTACTAATAATTTCATAATTTCAATAATACTATTTATACTATATATACTAAAATGATTTATTTAGTTTTCATAATAATTTTGTTATATTTTATAATAATATATACTAAAGTAGGAAGAGTTCCAATTGTTGCTCAAGTATAACGTCACATTCAATTTAGTAACGTGTCAACCCTATTGACACGTTACTAAAGTGCCGTTACAAATTGGTAAGTTTTTTGTAGTGAAGGCAAATTAGCAACCCTAATACATGTTGCTCTCAACAGCAAAACCCACTTGAAATACGAGCTCGATTGGCATATTCCATCGATCTGCACAAAAAGGAGCTTAGAGGAAGAAAAAGCCGCACAGGTGTTGCGTTTTAACGAACAGTGATGTGAACCGCTGCTTAAAAAAAAAAAAAATTGAATAAAAGTACAAAGTTAGTATTTCGCTTAAAGACATGTACCATTTGTGACACTTTTTGAAATCGAGACCATCATTTAATCTTAAATAACCATCATTTAATCTTAAATAATGATCATAACCATATGTACTAAATCAGCATTAATATTTAACCTTAAATACTAAATTATTAACCTTAGAATGCGAGACAAATGACAATAAAATCGGTGCTTCTGTTTTGTCTGACAATGCTTCGCACTTCAGTGACAATGGATATGACAATGGATCTTGTTTGGGTTTGCAGTGACCAAATTATACGCTACTTTAATTTGTAAGGAAAGGAAGGAAAGGAAAGGCCCATCAATATCATGCTGCTGGCACCAGACATTGTGGGGAACATGCAAGATATCAGAGGTTGGGAAACACTATCTGAGACCAAAATATACCACTTTGAATCATTGGACAATGCAATAGAGTGCTACTGCTAAGACTTATACCGTACAAACCATATCACCACCTTTCTAATTGACAATATAATTTTTGGGACAGCCATCAAATCATCCATATCCTCCATCCTCACATCCACTTTCTTGCTTTTTAGTTTTTACTGTTTAATAAAAAAGAAAAAAAAAAAGAAAGTAAAATAATTGTGATTTATTTGATTTGTAATTAACTTTATGTGATATCAAAATGAACTTAAAGATCCTTGAAGTATGCCAAAATAATAATAATAATAATTTAGTCTCTATAATCAAATTTCGTTCACTGACTTAAGAGATTATGATAGCGTGAAACGTTAGAGGCAATAAAATTATAATACTTGTCTTATTTAAGCTAGTGTTACACTAACATAATCTGTTAAATTAGTGTACGAAATTTGACTGTAAGGACTAAATTGTTTTTTTGGCATACCTCATGGACCTTTGAGTTCATTTTGATACCGCATAAAGATAATTGTAAATTAGGTAAACCACAATTACTAATTTTACATTTTTCCCAAAAAAAAAAAAAAAAATGTTGATGAAATGCAGGTAGCATCCCATGCTCATATATAATTTTTGATCCATTCAAGACGAAATTAACAAATTAGAGTTTGATAAATGAAATTATCATAAACTTTAGAAAAAAAAAAATATTACTCCTTCCAATTAAATGTACATTTGTTGCAATGTCTTTCAAATCTTTCAATTTGGTTAACGTATCATAGATAAATGACAAAAATACCTTGCATTAAAAAAAAAAAAAAAAAAAAAAAAAAATTGGCCCACAACCATGGGTAATTTATTTTCTAAAATTTTTTACTGTTTTTTTAAGAATTTTTTATATTATGAAACGTATTATTGTAACCCAAATGATAAATCGGTGTTAACCAAATTGAAAATAGTTAATCGGATCTCATAGCAAAGCATAGGAAAGAATCCTTATAGTATTGGATCCGAAAATAAGAGCCCATGTAGGGATGGAAGTGGGCCAGGGCCTGGGTTTGATAGGGCCCAACATCTGCCAGTAAGTTCAGTTAAACCATTTTTCACGTACAGGGAGAGTAAAACTGTAGAGGAGCAGAGAACCACAAGAGCTTCCAAGAAAAATGGCGACGAAACTGGAGGCCTTTGAGGAATGGCACTTCCACAAACCAAAGGGAACCAACACAAACGCCAGGCCAAGAAAGAAGAAGAAAAAGAAACAACAAGAAAAAACAAAGAGAAAGAGAAAGTTTTCCCTACGTCAATTGGCTTTTTTTTTTTCCCACTTGAATTGGAATATCTTTGAATGAAAATTTCGAATTGAGCTTTGAAATGGTTTGGTTGGACGTAGAGTTGAATTGGGTTTTCGTTGTTGAATAAGTTGGAGTAGTGTTGGATGAGGAAAACCTGTGTAGCCGGGGCATCACACTTGTTAGAAATGGTATGTGTGAGCTTTAACTCTGTTTTTTTCAAAGTTGATATCAAGCTGCGGACTTTATCTTTGGACAGTGTGGGTTTTGCTGAAATGTGGTTATTTATTCTCATTTCCAATTTTCATAGCATGGGCTGATGTCTATTCCTCGTGTTCTTTGTTTTTATTCGGTTTGTTTTTTGGGTTCTTTGCATGGTTAGAAATGGTTTTCTATGTATTACAACGACGGTGACTCTGAAATCTCTAACACTGTTTAATCTTGTTCCTAAATTTGAATACTGAAAATGTGTGTGCTTCAGAATGAAGAAAGTAGTGTGAAAATTTGAAAATTCAGTTATAAAAAGCGTCGGATTGTTGGAATTGTGATGAAATTCACAGACATTTTGTATGCTCGCTATTCAGGTAACTTTCGTTATATTGGAATTTAATTAGATATAATCAATTGAGTTGGAAGGAATTTATTGAGCTGAGGTGCCAAACCAATTCCATTAAAGTGATAGAAAGTTATCATTTATTTTAATATGACAAATTAAAGTGATTAAAAGAAAGATTTTTTAATAGCTTGGTGGAAATTTTGATATTTTCTGACAAAGTTCAGACAGTTGCTATGAATCTAGAATAGGCTATATCCATGCTTGTTAATAGCCTTTGAATAGGCTATATCTGTGCTTGTTAATAGGCATTGAAATGTCTACCTGCATGGTTTTTTAGTTTGTAAACGTATGGGCTAAAGCATGAAATTCCTCTTGAGCTTCTGCTCTACTGAGTGAAAAATATGGATATACATTGTTGTTGATTCTATGCAAAAATGGTGAAATAGAAAACAGAGAAAGAAAACTGTATATGGATTTATGAGGCTCGACATTGTACCTATGTTCACACGAGAGAAAAATTATTTTGACTATATCCTTAAAATAAAATAGGGTTAAAACTCATATCTCCAGACTCCAGTTAATAGTTACAACCCTGGCCTGATACATGAAAAATATCCAATAAGAGAAGAACCTCTCCCCCATGGGCCCAGAGATTAGAATAGTGTAAACCACTCATTATGAACATGAGTCACTATCGCTAACAATTGTGGCACACTGTAATATATCTATATAATATGGGAATTTTCTATGCTGCTTCTTTTTTTGATGTATATTTTCTGCTCTTACCCTAGAAAAACTGAAAAGAAAAAAAAAATTGTGCACCAGCTTTGATCTTAAGCTATTATAATATTGTACATTTCAACTGCTGCAGGGCATGCCAGAGAATGTTGTTGTTGGTTCTCACATTTGGGTTGAAGACCAAGAATTAGTTTGGATTGATGGACAAGTGATTGATATTAATGGAGAGGAGGCTGAGATTCAAACTAGTAACGGGGAGACGGTGAGTTGAGCTCATAAAATGTCAAATAATCTTCCTTCCTGTCTAATAGGCATTGAATTTCATGATCTTTATTAAATCACTGCTTGTCATAAAAGCTTAAGTTAGTAAGAATAGATGAATTTAAACATTTAATTTATATTTTAACACTCCTCTTCACTTGTGGGCTCAAACTCCTTCTTAATAAGTAAGGCCCAACACGTGAAATATTTAATTGAAATGAGAAGTGAATGAAAGAGACAACGTTTGAACTCATGACCTTTGCTCTGATACTATATTAAATCATCGCTTGTCTTAAAAGCTTAAGCTGATAGGAATGGATAAATTTAATCATTTAATTTATGTTCTAATAGTCTAAAAGTCTAGTTGTCATCAATGTTCTTCCAATCTGTAAATCTTTGCAGCATGGTTTCAAGAATTTTACAGATTTGAACTTCCTTTATATTTTGAATTGATTTGATTTTTTTCTTTAGACTGGTCATTTATGTTTTTATGTATTTCTTTAAAAATAAAAATAAAAAATAAAAGGTGGAGGTGAAACACGGAAAAGCTTCTTGTCATATTTCCAGAAAATGGACTGTTAGAGAAACATTTCTTGGAAACTACCTCCTGTGACATCTTTATTTTCCTTGTACAGAGAGTAAACGATGGTATATGAGAAGGACCAGACATGTCCTTATTTTTCTTACTAGGGATATGTGCATGTACATGTGCCCCTTCCAACGTTAATTGGTTCAGCAATTTGAGAACAAGTACTGACTTGACTACCTTTGCATATCCTACTGAACAGAAAATATGAATATAAATTTTTTCATTTTCTGTTTTGGTGTCAAAATGCTACTTGCCTTTGTTACCTGGCATTGTGTGCTTCAAATTGTTTTCAAATATGACAATCTTATACTGGGGATCTTTCCTGGAAATGGTTTTCCTTTAGCATATTACTCTTACAAGATTGAATAAGAAGAATATATAAGGTCATGACACTGTGGAAATATTAAGTAATACTTCAAACTATCTAAAAAAGGTCATGTCCTGGTATTAGTTTTCTAAAATCCAGCAAGTTAAACTGGTTAGAAAGTGAAACTATGCTTTGTAAAGCATTTTGAAGATCCTAGGGTTAAAAGGTGCTCTTCCCCCCCTTTCTTTTTAACATAATCTAAATGGAGTTTTTTGGAGACCAAGAATCTTTTGGTTGCAAACATCTCAATTATCTTGTTCGTAAGGTTTAATCTAGAATTACAACTATTCAGACACACATGTCACTCCTCTTCTTATAGAGGTAAGTAATATTTGAGACTTCATTTTCTCTATTTGAAGATTTTTCACAGTTTTAGATACCATTTAGGAACCTAGTTCATATAATTATGTTGTTTAGGGGTTTAAAAAACATGTCCACAGCTTCATGATTTGTGAGCCTGCTAGATAGTTAGGATATTTTTTATATTCTTAAACTCTTCAATTCACTATATATAAAATTATGTGGTTTCCTTAGAAGACTATAATGTGTAGGGAAAAATCAGAAGTCAAGTACTGTAAAGTATGTATACTGATTTTATCATCCAATACATGGACACTTTTAATGCATCCCATAAAGAACAAGCTCTCTATTTTCTTCAATTTCATACAAGTTCTGCTTCAGATACATTTCTTAGATTTTTACGTCTTCATTCTTCTTCACAATTCTTCTTGTAAGAGATTATAATCCAACCCTTGTTGTTTTAAGTCTCTTGCTGTAACTTACGGTTTTCTTAAATTTTTAGGACTCTTTGAACAGAAAAAACATTTCTTTTCATCATTTTAATATTTTTATCTATAATTTTGTTTCCATTACAAAGGGCACTGCTTATTTTATTTTCCAAATAATGAATTCACTGAGTGACTTGATGTTATATCCCTTACTTGAATTCATACGGTTTATTCATTTGGTAAACTGACTTCCTTTTTATATATCCTGCTTTGCTATACATCCTACATTGATATTGGCCAGGTTGTTGCAAATTTGTCAAAATTACATCCCAAGGATATGGAAAGTCCTGAATCTGGGGTTGATGACATGACTAAGCTGGCATATTTGCATGAACCTGGACTGCTGCATAATTTGGCAACTAGATTTGAGATCAATGAAATTTATGTAAGACTACCCTCTGCTTCAGTTTTATATCAGTTAATGTTCACTCTGGAGAGAGAAAATTATTAACAAATGCAGCTTCGGGAGGATTTGTTATAATACATTGACATAATGGCAGACTTATACTGGAAACGTTCTTATTGCTATCAATCCATTCCAAAGGCTCTCACATTTGTATGATGCTTACGTGATGAAACATTACAAGGGAGTGCCAATTGGAGAACTCAGCCCTCATGTTTTTGCAATTGCTGATGTTGCATATAGGTAAGCTTATGTTCCTTCTACGTTCTACATTGTTTTCTTAAAAGATGATGCAGTTTGTCTTCTGAATTGCTTAAACTTGGATCAGGGCAATGATTAATGAGGGAAAAAGCAACTCTATTCTGGTTAGCGGTGAAAGTGGCGCTGGTAAGACGGAAACAACCAAAATGCTTATGTGTTACCTTGCCTATTTAGGTGGCCATGCTGCAGCTGGACGGCGGACTGTTGAACAACAAGTTTTAGAAGTAAGCTGGATGATCTAACACTAACTTATAACTAAGACAAGTCACAGCTTCAAAATTTCATGGGCTGTACAAGAAGAACAAGCGTGCCTGTGGAAGGGGAAAAAAAATGGTGTCGGTGGGAATGAATATTTTGATCCATTTGAAAAAGCTGAACATATTTTCTGATGGGAATTAGTGAAAGAAAATCTGCAAGTGGTATTAGTTGGAATTACAATCCAATAGGAAATTTGACCATAAATCGATAAAGTTAGGTATGCGAGTTCAAAGAGTCATTAAATGTTTAGTTTAGAAGTATCTGGGGGCTGTTAAGTGACTTGGTATTAATTAATCATTCTAGTATAGCCGTCAAAGACTTTGTTCTTATGAGCCTTCCAACGTAAATCTCAAACCCAAATTTTAGGTTCAAGTTTGCATTCTATGGCAGAAGTGTAACTTCAAGTCTCTATGATATTTGATGGCTTGTTATCCTTTTAAAGCAATAACATAACAAGAAGCTTCTCTTTTTGGGTCATATATTATTTTCTTGTGTGACTTCAAACATTTGGATTAGATCCTTAGGAAATGAAGCTTTAGTCTCTTTGAATACCCCAAAAATAAGCTGATATAAAAAAAAAATGGAAATGAGCCTTATATGGCTATAAATAACATCTTCTACTTCAATTACCACATAATATATCCTCAGTATTTCTATTATGACCATATTGTGGATTTAGTGACATCTTCAAAACATAGTTTTCCGGTTGCAAGCACAGCATGCTCTTGCAGAAACAGCTACGAACGCGCTTGCACAACAGATTTTGCATGGTGCAAGGCATCTTCATTTACTTAAAAACTTGATCATTTTGTGGATTTAGTGACATCTTCAAAACATAGTTTTCAGGTTGCAAGCACAGCATGCTTTTGCAGAACAGCTACTAACGCGCTTGCACAACAGATTTTGCATGGTGCAAGGCATCTTCATTTACTTAAAAACTTGATCTGTATGGTGGAGGAGAATAGAGCAGTGAATTAGGCATTAGGATTAAGTAGACGAATTCATTTACTTCAAATTCTGTTTTAATAAGTTAATTCAGCTGGATAAAGGAAAAGGATTGAACCGGATTCACTTGCATTCCACAATCTGATTATTCAGTATTAGTTTGTTTGCTTTTTGACTAAGTTTTTACCATGCTTTATCTTGGTTGTGGATAGATGTCCCAGATATGTTCTTGAAGTGTTATTAATCTTCACCAAGTTTTTGCCACTAAGGAGTCACCTTTCCCAAGGAACACAACATGAATGTCTTATTAGTCTTTTCCTAATTGTCAAGATTTGAACCTAAGTCCTATACCTTTATCAGCAGAGCCAAGATCTAGGGGACACACTAATTCAGGGAGCTTGGACAACGGGTTTTGTGTCGTACAAAACCATTCTTAGTCAACTCCTGTAAGCAGGAATAAGATAACTAAGACATGCAGAATCTGCCTGACAAGAAAAAAAATTATTTGTAAAATTGATTTCCTTGTTGACAGAGATTCTTTTGTGTTATATATTAAATTCATGTACTATTAGGAGGCTCTATAGCGCGACAAGCATTCTCAAAGCTAACTGGAGGAGATTAGAGCAGCTAGCCTATGATTATTAAATAATTTCTAAGACTTTCTTTCTTCATCATTGAAAGATGACATCTAGAGCCCAACTTGCAGTATATAGTTGCCTCCTTAATTCTAGTATGATGACATCTGAAGCCTTGCGTGTCTAGTTTCCCTTTAAAAGAATTTACATTAATTGATCCTCTTTTTGCAATTAGGTCATATTAATTTTTAACTTGGCCTATCTGAAGCTCTTGTTCTATCTGATGTGTTGCAGTCAAACCCAGTACTGGAAGCATTTGGCAATGCAAAAACTGTTCGAAATAACAATTCCAGGTGAGAAGCGTGCATATTTTTATGTGAAAATTTTTATTGATTGATGAACCTTACCTTTACATATGTATGAATGTATCTATAAGGGTCCTTTCAAAAAAAAAAAAGTATATATTAAGGGGATCCAGTGAATTTTCATATCATAGTGTATCCTAAGTTCAGGTGGAATAATGAATTTATAGCTATGAGCATCATATGGTTTCAACATTTTAGTGAGTAAATCAACAGGGTTTGCCAGTTAGGTTGCAGCATAGTTCCTAATGGAAGTAGAAATGGCAAAAGTGTTTTAGATGGAATCTCTCTTCCTTTTAGTTCACATGAATATTTCGCGTGGTAAGATGGGATTTTTTGAGAAAACGAACTATCTCTTGCTCATTTATATTACTTCATATAAGACAAATGTGATATTCATAACATGTTGGCAGTCTATACCTACTGATGTTCTCTACGCAGTCGTTTCGGAAAATTTGTTGAGATTCAATTTGATAAGAAAGGAAGAATATCAGGGGCAGCCATTAGAACTTATCTTCTCGAAAGATCTCGTGTTTGCCAAATTTCAGATCCTGAGCGCAACTACCATTGTTTCTACCTTCTCTGTGCAGCTCCCCCTGAGGTAGATGTCTTAGCTTGATTTTTCTCTCCTCTCTCTCTCTCTCCCTCTCTCCCTCTGTCTCTGTCTCTTAAATCTTTTTACTGCTAGAACCTTGAAAGATTTGTATATGTTAAATTATTCAAGTTAATAGATTCTTAATTCCTATCAGGAGAAAGAGAGATACAAGTTGGGAAATCCAAAATCATTTCACTATCTTAATCAATCAAATTGCTATGAACTGGTTGGTGTAAGTGATGCTCATGATTATCTTGCTACTAGGAGAGCCATGGATATTGTTGGAATAAGTCAAAAAGAGCAGGTATTGATTTTGTGTGGATCTAAACACTTGTTTGCGCATATTTCAAACATACTTTATGCAGTAAAACGGAGAATAATCTCTCTCTCTCTCTCTCTCAGGATGCAATTTTCAGAGTAGTGGCAGCAATTCTTCATCTTGGCAACATTGATTTTGTAAAGGGGGAAGAAAGTGATTCAGCAATTGTAGAAGATGAAGAATCCAAATTTCATCTTCAAATGACGGCAGATCTTCTCATGTGTGATCAAAGTTTTGCTATTATCATCATAGATTCATAAGATACTTCTTTTTCTTTTGCATGCGCTGTATTTGTTGATCTTGTTCCTTTCTCAGGTGTGATCCTCATGCATTAGAAGATGCACTGTGTAAGCGTGTAATGATTACCCCAGAAGAAATTATCGAGAGAACCCTTGATCCTCATGGCGCTACAATTAGGAGGGATGGTTTAGCCAGGACAATATATTGTCACTTGTTTGAGTGGTAAGATGCGGGCTTTGGGTCATAGAAGTCATGTTATATAATAACGAAATGCTTTCTTATTTTTATGGAAAAAAATCATTTACACCTCCATGGATTTTATTGCTTCCAGGTTAGTGGATAAAATCAATGACTCAATCGGGCAAGATCCTGCCTCAAAATGTCTGATCGGGGTCCTTGACATTTATGGTTTTGAAAGCTTCAAAACTAATAGGTGATGATTGATTAAGTAGTTATGTAAATGCAGATATGTGCTTATGTCTGTATGTGTGTGTAACTGCATTGCTCCTGTTCTTCTGGTCCTCGTGTTGCACAGGGTGGCTTGAACCACTGACTTCTCAAATTGAGGTCATTTGGACAGCCCCCCAGATGCCACTGGAATTGGTGATTGGTACAATGACTGATAAGTTATAGATGAAAATTCTGATATTGAATTTAGCTGTGCTTTGTACTTAGTTGTTGTGCTTATCATTTTCTATTTCTTGTTTTGCAGTTTTGAGCAGTTTTGTATTAATTTTACAAATGAAAAGCTGCAACAACATTTCAACCAGGTATGAATTAAGTTGTATTTGACAAATTTACTGTTCACTGATTTTCCTCAACATACAATCTGAGCATGATGATGTCTTTCAGCATGTGTTCAAGATGGAGCAAGAGGAATACACCAAGGAGGAAATTGATTGGAGCTACATAGAATTTGTTGATAACCAAGATATCCTGGATCTTATTGAAAAGGTTTCCTTATCCTTTTCTTGTAGCTGACAACTGTATACTCATTCATACAATGTTCTGGTAGTTATTCTTTGGTAACCATACTGAAGACCTAACGATGAGACTGGCCTACGCACATGCATGCTAAAGTTACTCAATAGAATCTTGTTTTACTATAACATTCTGCCTCGTAGGAGTGTAGTGCTAATATCACTAGGGTACCAGGGCCACTGCCACTGGTCATTTACTGGCAGGCACCTTTATTGTGTTCAAAAGTACATGCTTGTACTTATATATTTATTTATTTTTAAAAAATTTTGTAACAGAGAATAGAATCACTTCTAGATAACATAATGGGGATAGATATTCTCATCATGTCTTCCATATGTCTTTTCCAGCAGAAATGTTAAAGCGACAATTAATTAGAAAAAATTCAATAGATATCCTATTGCTCATCATGTCTTATTATGGTTTATTTCTGCACTGTTCATTTACTGAATTAGCTGCCACGCACCCATCTTAATACATCGTGTTTTTGCAGAAACCAGGGGGGATCATTTCCTTGCTGGATGAAGCTTGGTAGGATAACATTTCTTGATTCTTTCTTTGTTAATGTGTATTTACGTATTTGGCTTAATCAATGTCATTGGCCTAATATCACAATCAATCAGATGCTGTAAGGTATCTGATCAATAAACTAATATTTAGTCTTAAAAGAATTATTTTATAAAATTTCAGTTTTGCACACTATATAAGGGCACCTCCTAGCCTCTAGTATTTATATTTAGAGCATGTTTGGAATTGTGTTTGAGAAATAGAACTTTTAAGTCAAACAATGTTTTTGGGCAAAAACTTAATTTTTTAAGCTTTTGCTAAAAGTGTGTTTTGGCCATTTTTAGAATAAAAAAGTAAAAAAAGTACTTTTGAAATTTTGTACCAAACAAGCCAGCTTTTGTTTGGCAAAACTTTTTAGGTACTAGAAGTACTTTTTAAGCTCTTTAACGCCCAAACAGGCCCTTAATATGCAAGGTAGGCAGGAGATGGACAAGTGATCCAATAGCAGGCTTTGTTAGAATGCATTCCATGATTTGATAATAGCAAGTTACAAGGCAGTTCATTTTTTCTTTATTTTGAGGTTATATATATATATATATATATATGGCTTATTTGGTTAGCACTTCTTTTTACAGTATGTTTCCCAAGGCAACTCATGAAACATTTTCACAAAAGCTTTATCAGACATTCAAAGATCACAGACGCTTCATCAAGCCAAAATTGGCGCGCTCGGATTTTATCATTGTTCATTATGCAGGAGAAGTAAGTTTTATTCTCTATTTTGCTATATAAGTTAATGTTTGTAATGTGAATTGTCGTTGAAGTATCTTCACTTTTTCTGCACTTCTTTTCAGGTTCAATATCAGTCCGATCAATTTTTAGACAAAAATAAAGATTATGTTGTTGTTGAACATCAAAATTTGTTGAGTTCTTCCAGTTGTTCATTTGTAGCAGGCCTTTTCCCTTCACTTTCTGATGAGATGGCCAAATCCTCCAAGTTCTCATCTATTGGTGCTCGTTTTAAGGTATCTTTTTTCCTAACATCTTCTTTACAATTGTGGTGGATTTACCTCAGTAAATTACTGTAACTGGAAGGTAATTATATATGAAGTTATGTGATATGTTAACAACTCAATCAATGTCATGCTGTTGGGAAAAGGTCAAACCTCATGTTCTGACTTGATTGGTGCAGCTACAGTTGCAGCAATTGATGGAAACACTAAATTCCACAGAGCCCCACTACATTAGATGTGTGAAGCCAAATAATTTTTTAAAACCTTCAATATTTGAGAATAACAACGTCATGCAACAATTACGTTCTGGTGTAAGTACAAGCTGAAGTCATGATGTGCTATTATTTATAAATGCTTGTGCACTTTATTCTCATTTTCAGTTGTGTAGGGGGTTCTAGAAGCAGTCAGAATCAAATGCACTGGATACCCTACTTGCAGGACCTTTTTTGAATTTTTAACTCGATTTGGTATCCTTGCACCAGATGCTTTGGAAGGCAAGTAAGTATCAGTTTATGTTCCAATCTAGATAACAATTTTAATGTTTTATGTTTTCTTCACTTGCCCATATTCAAGTTCTTTCTCATGTTTACTGATTGTACATTGTTAAATTCTCATTTCTGAAATAAGCAGCTATGAAGAAGAGGTAGCATGCAAAAAGATTCTGGAGAAGATGGGCCTTACAGGCTATCAGGTGACACCCGAACCATTCACAGGTTGAGGAGCAGCTGATGTCTGTTAACCCTTAAGATTATAATTTTAATACTTTGAGTGCTCTAAATATCTTTATTGGCCTCAGCCTGGTGGGCAACCTGAAGTTATCTATTTCAAGGAAGTTCTCATTTACTATGCTTGAACTAGCTATGTATTGAGCATAATCACATCCGCTCTCATATTAATGTACATCCTTCTTTTGCGAGATGTCTTTGTATAGGCAATTGACCCATAAATAATTTTCCAGATTGGGAAAGCAAAGATTTTCCTAAAAGCTGGTCAGATGGCTGAGTTAGATGCACGGAGAGCAGGCATACTTGGCATCTCAGCCAAGGTCATTCAAAAGCAGATTAGAACTCATATTACTCGTAAAAACTTTGTTAGTGTGCGGAAGGCATCTATTCGTATACAATCCTTTTGGAGAGGTGAGTCCATCAAATGCCCATTTATTGGAAATGTACCATTATTTTCAGAATGTTTCCGTGATACACCTGGGCATTATCAGCTGATGCATGTACCATTTCACTAAATACCATCATTTTTACACAGTTTTCAGTTTCCCATGCTCTAAGGTTTCTTTTGGCTGAATACCGAATATCTTGTGTCTTATTGTTATGACTTCTAGGAGAACTGGCTCGCAAATTATATGAATTTCTGAAAAGGAATGCAGCTGCTATCAAAATTCAGAGGGATTTGCGTAGATTCTTGGCCAGAAATGACTACATCAGAACTAAGTTTTCTACACTAATCTTGCAGACAGGTTTACGGGCTATGGTTGCTCGTAATGAATTCAGGTACAGGGAGTGTACGAAGGCTGCAACTATCATTCAGACAGGTTTACGGGCTATGGTTGCTCGTAATGAATTCAGGTACAGGGAGTGTACGAAGGCTGCAACTATCATTCAGACAGGTTTACGGGCTATGGTTGCTCGTAATGAATTCAGGTACAGGGAGTGTACCAAGGCTGCAACTATCATTCAGACAGGTTTACGGGCTATGGTTGCTCGTAATGAATTCAGATACAGGGAGTGTACCAAGGCTGCAACTATCATTCAGACAGGTTTACGGGCTATGGTTGCTCGTAATGAATTCAGATACAGGGAGTGTACCAAGGCTGCAACTATCATTCAGACAGGTTTACGGGCTATGGTTGCTCGTAATGAATTCAGATACAGGGAGTGTACCAAGGCTGCAACTATCATTCAGGTTATTTTATAGCTGTTTTGCATTGCTTAGTATTAATAGTTTGTTGCTTTTCATGTTCTCCAAGATTGATTATAGAAACTTGCAGGCCAGTTGGCGCTGCCACAGAGCCTTTTCAGATTATAAGAAGCTTAAGAAAGCATCAACTATTTCGCTAAGCAGATGGAAAGGGAGAGCTGTCAGCAGAGAGCTTAGGAAACAAAAGAAGATGGTAATCACTTTTTTTACATAGTTCTGTTCTTAAATTATTAAGTAATTCTTTTTCGAAATTTGATATGCTGTCTGCAGGGAACTTTTGAAGAATGCATGTTTTGCATACTATCACGTTATAGCTAGTACCTTTTTGCCTTCTCCTAGACTGCTACCTAGTCATATTACAATACTTAGCTGTCTCCTGCTGACAGAATTATGGGCTTTTAATAATATGAGGGTATCATCTAGAGTTCTTCTCTCTTTAAAAAAACATTGCTATGAAAATAAACTATGATAATAGGACTCCTGCAAAGTCCACTTTCAAGGCATTCAAAGATCATTTATGAACTTTCCATGAAGTCTGTGTGCGTGTGGGTGAATGTACATGTCAAGTATTGAAACTTGAATGGTAATTGTTCAAGAGATTAAAAAATTGGCACTTTTAGACATGGTTAAATTATGATGGAGATTAGTTAACTAAGGACATTTCCTATATCTACAAATTTTCCACCACCAAAAACTGTTGGCTTCCAATGAAATGAATGGTGCATGTTCTGCTATTATGGTTAGTACGCACCAGAAGCATCACTCTTAGTTGATTAAAGAAATGTGTTGGCTGTTAATGAATGTCAGGTTGCCCGAGAAGTGACTGACAAAGCTTTCCCTGTAATTAGAGAACCCTCAATTCCTGACCGAGGTGCTGAAAAGATTGATACTCTCATCATGGAAGTGGAAAATTTGAAGGTAGTGTTTATTAAGCCTGTACATTTTCAAATGTTCCAGCATTCTTCTATTTTCTTTTTCTTTGTTTTCCTTCCCTGCAAGGAAAGGTTCCGTCAATCTTCTTATTTTTGGCTCTTAAGCATCTGTCAATGCAAATGTTATGACAAAAAAAGATGGACATGCTGACATAGTAAGTTTCTTCCTTAAGAAAGGCTGGTGATTTTTTCATTAGAGAATTTAACATACAGAAGATATTTTTAAGAGGTCTACCAATGAGGGGGAAGTAATAGTTGAAATTTTAAAATTTGAATTAGGAGGAGAATGGTTACCAAAGGAAAAATAGGTCTTTTCCACCGTCTCCTCCCTGGCACCTCCTCTCTCTCTATGCTGCTTACAAAATCTAACACGGTAATTGGCTAATCAATTGTAATATTTCCTATTACAGTTTATGTATGGCAGGGCAATGTTGTACTTTTATATGCTATAATGTATGTAAATGAGAAGCCAACAACAACTCAAGGGTTTGCTCTTGCAATCTTTTCCATCCTCTTTCTAGCCATCAACATGACATGATATTTAGTTGTCTATGAGGTCCAAGGTCCAAGTCTAGTAACCCCCACCCCCATTCCGATTTTCTTTACTTTGCCATGTGCAACGCCTGCAGTTGGTTCAATGTTAGCTCTGCCTGTCCTCTTTTCTTCCATAATACGCCACGTCACTTGACCTCTCCTTATCTTGCCTACTATCTCCAAGTTATCAAGACTGGATTGGTATATAATTTCTTTCTACATTGACTTGATAAGCATCCATCTTTATGTAGTCTTGATAGCATCTCTCCTCTTCATGCCCCATCAATAGTCGTATCTTGTTGATTTTATATCCACTACATTGATCATCATAAAATTGGAAGCACATCATATGCTTCATTCACGAAACGTGAAGATGAATATGATTATTGATAGATGCAGTTAGGGAAGAATGAGCTTCCTTGTTTAAGTTGTTTTTTGTGTTGGCACAACTTATTGATACTAAGATTCCTATTTTTCTGGCCTAGGGATTCCAACTTCCTTTTTCATATATTTTATGTGGTTTTACTTTACACAGGCCTTGTTGCGGGCAGAAAAACAAAGAGCTGATCAATATGAAAGGAAATATGCGGAAGCCCAGGAATCAAATGAAGAAAGACGTAAAAAGTTAGAAGAAACTGACGGAATAGTTCATCAACTTCAGGACTCCTTGAACAGGTAGTATTATTAGTATGATGCTCTTCAAGTATTGCTATAATCTCACAATTGTTGATTAACATAATCCTTTTTTGGAAATGTTAGATGTAGAATTTGACACGGTGTTTCCTCAACAATTAAATCAAATCTGACAATAAATGCTTGCATGTGACATAGTTCACTGCTAAATGTGGAACCAATTCTTGGAATGAAACTCCGGTTGTAAAAAGATAGTATGGCATGTGAATATTTTCTCTCTTTTATTTTATTCTTTAGGGAGATGGGAGAGAGCCCTCTCTCCTCGCCTTAAGTCCTCCAAGTTGAAGATGAGACCGTATCAAACCCCCCATGTTTTATGAGCGAATATTATCTTATAATATAGAAAATATCACAAAATTGCTGACAATCTTGAAAATTTCACTCTTAGGGAGATTAACAGATGAAAATCAACCATTTGGAAGATGTTTTAAGCACTGATATAACACTGTGACCATTTGATATTCATTTTTCTTTCGACCACTTTGCCTTTTTCATTGAGTCTGGCCTTGATCACTTCTTTTCTACTCTTCTGATTGGAAAAATAAACGATTGTTTTTTTTTTTTTTTTGAAGTGTTAATGACAAGAAAACATATTCTTCAAGTCAAGATTATAGACCTTGCTACCTACTCTTGTAGAAAGATACTTGAAAATGTGGACAAAATGGAAAGAAAATTTTTGTGAAAACGAGAAAGAATGCAGAAGATACTAGCAACAAAATAAATAAATAAAAATTAAAGAGAGAGAGGGGGCTGGGAGCATAAGGAAATGAGCATGGTATTAATACAGAAGATACTTCAAGTATTTCCATTTGATAGAAGCTGCAATCATTTTAAAATTATGACAAGTTGTAAAGCCTCTCTTAAGTCATTTGACTAATACTAAATCTAATTTAGTGTGTCTCAGGATGATGTCTTCCATGTCAAGTCAAGTTTCAGAGCTGAAAATGATATTGTCTACTTCATCAAGACAGACTTCAACTTCTGGACCCGTTGATGGGGATGAACAGATTGAATTCACTTCCAGTACCTCAGATGCTTCATCCTCCGACTCTGATTTCACTTTTGCAGCTCCAATTCCAGCTTCACCAACCTTCTCTGCCACCAACTCGAGTTCCTTCCAACTGATAGTTCAGGATATTTCAGCAGCAGAATTCTCAGGTCAGTCCATCTTCTTAGTGTATTGCATTGAGTAGAAGTGAAAATAAGTTGCTGAAAGGATTGAATCAAACAAAGAGATCCATGGATATATAAATTTTTGATAAGCTGATTTCCTACAGTAAATTAAATATTCTTTCTGACCTCCATACTTTTGCATAGCCTTATCATATTTAATTAAAAAATGTTTGTCTAATTCAAGAAATCTCAATTGATCCCTCGTTGCTCTAAGAGGAGAAGTAAGAGGTAGTTTTTTAAATTTTCATTAAGTAATAAATTTCTCTAAAAAAGTGCAATAAGGTGTGCAATCCTAATATGAAGAATGTATACAAGAGAATCACCCAAAAGCAAAATGGACATCTAAAATCAAAAGATCAAATGACTTAAGATGATGGACCAGCTTGTTGCTACTTGGCTTATTGCAAGGGAGATCGAAAACACCGAGTTTGCCCGAAAGTTCTCACTTTGTTGGAATATAATTTTCTTTGCAATTCATTCCCTCTAAGTCTGCATCTCAGTTTGTCCTTGCTTCTTAGAGAACATTTTTATGTTCCAATTTTATTTGCTACTCTTTTGAATATGGAATGTTTCCAAGCTAACAATGATTTTTTTTTTTTTTCCTTGGATTGGTGCACTGTGCAGGATTTGAAAGTGATAAGGAGAGGGCATTTGATGACTACTTCTAATGGAACTTTTTTCTCTATTAAATCTAGCTTCGATATTAGCTAGTTTCATAAAACTTGGGCCTTTGGGCATTGTAGAATAGGTACCTACTCTAAAATGAATTTTCACATACGTTATCATAAAAGATTGTAGATGGACAGATAATCTTGTTTAGGATGCTTAATTAGTCATTAGTCGGTTGTAGATAAGTAATGCTATATTAGTTCACTTGCATATTTTGTGATTTTACTTGCTCAAACGGGCAAAGGGCCAAAAGTGCAAAAACATGATTGTATGTTGGACAATCTCCAAGAATAAATTTATTCTTCCTAGCTTTTGCGTTTAGGCTCCGTTTGTTTCAATGTAAAATGTTTTTTGAAATATGTTTTCCCTCTTTTTTGTTATTTGATACGACCGAAAATCCTGATCAAATCGAAACATTTTTGGTTGACCCAAAAAGTCTTAATTTAATTTTCGTAAAATGTTTCTTTTTTTAAAAAAATCCTAAACCATTTTATGAGTTTGGGCTTTCTTTTTCTAGCAAGCACTCTCACCGGTATCCATGCTTTATGTGGTGCCTTGCTTTAGATTAAGGATGCCTAAGATCTTTTTTATAGGGAAACAAGGTACGTAGTAGGATTTGTGGTCAGTTCTTGTTTGAAAAATTCTTGGTCTTGGGCATCCTTAATCTTGTTTTGAAGTTCATGGTTTTGGTTAGACTAGCCCGCGGCGTTGTGTATCGGGTTTTGGACGTATGTTAAAAGATGGGTATAAGACTATACAAATTAACTCTAACTCAATTAATTAATTAAATGCATCGTGCATCTCAAACCTAATTAACGAATCTTGTAAGAAATTGCCAGCCTCAACTAACCTCATGTATTGACCATAACCTCTTCATCCATTCCTGTTGAGCCTTGGGCATTTTGAACCAATCAACTTGGGCCTCAATTAAGTATGTGAAGTTTTTGTCACGGTAAAAGAAAAAGAGTTCCGTTGTGTGGACATGGGCTGAAGTCTCATAAACGTTCAAGGCCTGGTCATTGTTCAACTTTTCAACCCTATGCATACAACCTTTATTTGTTTTTAGACCCACTAATTTCCTATATTTTTCATTGCTTTGACCGTGAAATATTATTATACATATATAGCGTGTATTAATTTGATACGTTCGACACGGTTCAACCTTCAACCCGATCGATGCCTAGTCCAACTTGTATTTATGCACCGGTCAAGCATATATAAAGAAGCTCTCTCTCTCTCTCTCTCTATATATATAAATAGCTCTCCATCTCCTCCATTCTCACACCAACTCCAAGCTTATTTCCTTTCAAATTAACTTGTGCCCAAAACCCACCAGAGAGTAGAGAAAAATATCGCAAAGAAAGTTCATTAATTTCCTTTGAAACGACGACGATGGGTCTCTCTTATAGACAAGTGCTCACAATCCTATTGTTCTTCGCCATTTTCTTAGCTTCTTCCCAGCTTGGAGCCACAAGGTCACTGCAGAGAGAACAATTCCAGTCCCTGAGGGGGATAGTGGCACCATCTGGTCCCAATCCATGCACTTACGTCCCAAAAGCGGGTCCAGGCAGGTGCACCTAACCAGCTGGCCTTGCTGCATGTGCTCGCAACCCCTGCATGGTGGACCTACGTACATGGTGATGATCAGCTAAGCTGGAAATGATTAACTTGATTTCACTTTTATTAATTATATATCTTTTTTTTTTTTTTCTTCATGTATTATCTCAATTTTTATTTATTTTTTCTTGCCTGGTTACAACCATATCAAGTAAGATTTGGTTGTACGTATGTACGTCCATGCATCATGCATGCATGTAAGTTGTAACTGGTTGTTTCAACAACACCAAGAGGTTGAGAAACTATAAATAGATAAACATATTTAATTTTAAATAAAAGAATTTCAATGTGAAGATCGAAAGGTTAATCTTCGAATTTTGAAAATTGAAACCAATACAGGAGACTGGATGCACTTGACGGCGGCTTCCAACGGATTAAGTTCTAAATCCTTTTACTCAAAATAAGATATATAATATGAATCTTTCTCTCTACTCAACAAGGCTGAAGAAAAATGAGATAGATCAAGAAGGATATTTAAAAATCAAAATAAAAATGTACTATGAAATATTAATTCCTGAAAACTTTGCAGCAAAATGTACGTGTAGCGAGTGAATTGAGCAATTCAAGCATTTGGGCCAACTTCAATATGTGAACAAGGCATATCATGAACGAGGGCCACGCAAAATTATATCAAATTAATACTCTGCAACTAATAATCCAGTTTATTATTGTCAGCTTGCAAAATCTTTGCTTTTCAAATTATAAAAAAGAAAAAAAAAATGGCGTGTAATTGTTGTCAAATCTGGCTATAACTAAGTTAATCAAATTATTATAAAAATACACCATTCTCACAGTAATAACATAAACAATTGTCTACCATTCATACTCTTAGGACCAATTTATTTTCTATCTAATTAACTAGAACTAATTAACAATATCCTTTCGCAACAAATATATAACCCATACAAGAAATTTCCTCGCACATATATGTATGCAATTCTAACCCAGTCTACAAAGTCAAAGTCATATGAGTAGGGAGCAATGTTTTAAGGGTCTTGCACGCATGAGACGATGATGAAAATTTGAACGGGTCGATCAAGAAATGCAACTTAATTATACAAATGCACGTGGCACTTATTTCTAGCTACTAAATAAGTTTAGCAAATATTTTTTTGATTCCAAAAGCTTAGGATGACAGAAAAATGATAATTTAATCATTCAATTAATATGTTAATACTTTTCATAATCAAGTGTAGGGTTCACAATCTCTCGATAAGTGAGAGATTAATTGAAGAGTTAGATCAGGACCTACTCTAGCTACATATATATCCATTGCTGAGAAATATGCTTGCACTATAGTTAATATCGTTTTACTCTAAAGCGTGTG
This sequence comes from Corylus avellana, assembly GCF_965113065.1. Classification (NCBI taxonomy): domain Eukaryota; kingdom Viridiplantae; phylum Streptophyta; class Magnoliopsida; order Fagales; family Betulaceae; genus Corylus; species Corylus avellana. The sequence continues at coordinate 19,910,377 of NC_142500.1, forward strand.
AGAATAATAATAAAAAAATGTGAGTCTCCCATGTTAAGGGGTGCAGGGTGTTTGAATTTTTTTTCATCAATACTAAAAAAATGAGTGATAGATCAAGAAAGACGTGACAAAATAAATTTTAAGATTCTAAAAAAGAAGAAAGTAACATAATAAAAGTAACTCGAACACATTTAACATATATAGTTTGGCTTAACAAGCTTACTTCCACGGACAAACCACTAGGAGAAATTTTAGTAAAGAAAAAATACTCAAAACCTAAAATTTCAATATACCTAACTTTTTTTTCTTAGTGAGTTCTTTCTCTCTCTCTCTCTCTCTCTCTGTGTCTCTCGTTGTAGTCAAAAGGCGGAACAAAGGTGCTTTTTAAAGAGGTTCAACATCGGGTGGTGCAAGATAAATTCGACATGACTTTATTTATAAACGCCAGTCATACATACCACACGACAAAACCAACCAAAAAAAGTCATACACGACAAAAGTATATTTGTATTTAACTTTCCAAATTTCTTTCAAATTAGAAAATATATATATAATTTCGTGAATGAAGCAATTATATATATATATATATATATATATATAATTGCTTCATTCACGAAATTAAACGTGAAGATGAATATGATTATTGATAGATGCAGTTAGGGAATTGAAGAATGAGCTTCCTTGTTTAAGTTGTTTTTTGTGTTGGCACAACTTACTGATACTAAGATTCCTATTTTTCTGGCCTAGGGATTCCAACTTCCTTTTTCATATATTTTATGTGGTTTTACTAATTTACACAGGCCTTGTTGCGGTGGGCAGAAATACAAAGAGTTGATCAATATGAAAGGAAATATGGGGAAGCCCAGGAATCAAATGAAGAAAGACGTAAAAAATTAGAAGAAACTGACGGAATAGTTCATCAACTTCAGGACTCCTTGAACAGGTAGTATTATTAGTATGATGCTCTTCAAGAATATTGCTATAATCTCACAATTGTTGATTAACATAATCCTTTTTTGGAAATGTTAGATGTAGAATTTGACATGGTGCTTCCTCAACAATTAAATCAAATCTGACAATAAATGCTTGCGTGTGACATAGTTCACTGCTAAATGTGGAACCAATTCTTGGAATGAAACTCCGGTTGTAAAAAGATAGTATGGCATCCGAATATTTTCTCTCTTTTATTTTATTCTTTAGGGAGATGGCCGGGAGAGAGCCCTCTCTCCTAGCCTTAAGTCCTCCAAGTTGAAGATGAGACCGTATCAAACCCCCCATGTTTTTTGAGCAAATATTATCTTATAATATAGAAAATATCACAAAATTGCTGACAATCTTGAAAATTTCACTCTTAGGGAGATTAACAGATGAAAATCAACCATTTGGAAGATGTTTTAAGCGCTAATATAACTGTGACCATTTGATATTCATTTTTCTTTCGACCACTTTGCCTTTTCCATTGAGTCTGGCCTTGATCACTTCTTTTCTACTCTTCTGACTGGAAAAATAAATGATTTTTTTTTTTTTTTGAAGTGTTAATGACAAGAAAACATATTCTTCGAGTCAAGATTATAGACCTTGCTACCTACTCTTGTGGAAAGATACTTGAAAATGTGGACAAAATGGAAAGAAATTTTTTGTGAAAACGAGAAAGAATGCAGAAGATACTAGCAACAAAATAAATAAATAAAAATTAAAGAGAGAGAGGGGGTTGGGAGCATAAGGAAATGAGCATGGTATTAATACAGAAGATACTTCAAGTATTTGCATTCGATAGAAGTTGCAATCATTTTAAAATTATGACAACTTGTAAAACCTCTCTTAAGTCATTTGACCAATACTAAATCTAATTTAGTGTGTCTCAGGATGATGTCTTCCATGTCAAGTCAAGTTTCAGAGCTGAAAATGATATTGTCTACTTCATCAAGACAGACTTCAACTTCTGGACCCGTTGATGGGGATGAACAGATTGAATTCACTTCCAGTAACTCAGATGCTTCATCCTCCGACTCTGCTTTCACTTTTGCAGCTCCAATTCCAGCTTCACCAACCTTCTGTGCCACTAACTCGAGTTCCTTCCAACTGATAGTTCAGGATATTTCAGCAGCAGAATTCTCAGGTCAGTCCATCTTCTTAGTGTATTGCATTGAGTAGAAGTGAAAATAAGTTGCTGAAAGGATTGAATCAAACAAAGAGATCCATGGATATATAAATTTTTGATAAGCTGATTTCCTACATGCACTAAATTAAATATTCTTTCTGACCTCCATACTTTTGCATAGCCTTATCATATTTAATTAAAAAATGTTTGTCTAATTCAAGAAATCTCAATTGATCCCTCGTTAACTCTAAGAGGAGAAGTAATAGGTAGTTTTTTAAATTTTTTATTAAGTAATAAATTTCTCTAAAAAAATGCAATAAGGTGTGCAATCCTAATATGAAGAATGTATACAAGAGAAGCACCCAAAAGCAAAATGGACATCTAAAATCAAAAGATCAAATGACTTGAGATGATGGACCAGCTTGTTGCTACTTGGCTTATTGCAAGGGAGAAAGCACCGAGTTTGCCCGAAAGTTCTCACTTTGTTGGAACATAATTTTATTTGCAATTCATTCCCTCTGAGTCTGCATCTCAGTTTGTCCTTGCTTCTTAGATAACATTTTTATGTTCCAATTTTATTTGCTAATCTTTTGAATATGGAATGTTTCCAAGCTAACAATGATATATATATATATTTTTTTTCCTTGAATTGGTGCACTGTGCAGGATTTGAAAGTGATAAGGAGAGGGCATTTGATGACTACTTCTAATGGAACTTTTTTCTATATTAAATCTAGCTTCGATATGAGCTAGTTTCATAAAACTTGGGCCTTTTGGCATTGTAGAATAGGTACCTACTCAAAAATGAATTTTCACATTCGTTGTCATAAAAGATTGTAGATGGACTGATAATCTTGTTTAGGATGCTTAATTAGTCATTAGTCGGTTGTAGATAAGTAATGCTATATTAGTTCACTTGCATATTTTGTGATTTTACTTGCTCAAACGGGCAAAGGGCCAAAAGTGCAAAAACATGATTCTATGTTGGACAATCTCCAAGAATAAATTTATTCTTCCTAGCTTTTGCGTTTAGGCTCCGTTTGTTTCGACATAAAATATTTTCTGGAATATGTTTTCCCTTTTTTTTTGGTTGTTTGATATGACCGAAAATCCTAATCAAATCGAAACATTTTTGGTTGATAAAAAACTCTTATTATTTAATTTCCGTAAAATGTTTCTTTTTTTAAAATCCTAAACTATTTTATGAGTTTGGGCTTTCTCCTTCTAGCAAGCACTCTCACTCGCATCCATGCTTTTGTGGCACCTTGCATTAGATTAAGGATGCCAAAGATCTTTATAGGGGAACAAGGTACGTAGTAGGATTTGTGGTCAGTTCTTGTTTGTCTTGGGCATATATCCTTAATCTTGTTTCGAAGTTCATGGCTTTGGTTGGACTAGCCTGCGGTGTTGTGGATCGGGTGTTGGACGTATGTTAACTCTAAATCAATTAATTAATTAACTAAATGGATCTTGCATCTCAAACCTAATTAACGCGAATCTTGTAAGAAATTGCCAACCTCAACAAACCTCATGTATTGACCGTAACCTGTTCATCCATTCCTGTTGAGCTTTGGGCATTTTGAACCAATCAACTTAAGTGGGAATGGGTTTACTTGGGCCTCAATTAAGTATGTGAAGTTTTTGTCACGGTAAAAGAAAAAGAGTTCCGTTGCGTGGACATGGGCTGAAGTCTCATAAACGTTCAAGGCTCGGTCATTGTTCAACTTTTCAACCGTATGTATACTACCTTTATTTGTTTTTAGACCCATTAATTCCCTATATTTTTCAATGCTTTGACCTTGAAATATTATTATACATATACAGCGTGTATTAATTTGATACGTTCGACAGGCTAGGGTTCAACCTTCAACCCGATCGATGCCTCGTCCAACTTGTATTTATGCACCGGTCAAGCATATATAAAGAAGCTCTCTCTCTCTCTCTCTCTCTCTATATATATATATATAAATAGCTCTCCATCTCCTCCATTCTCACACCAACTCCAAGTTTATTTCCTTTCAAATTAACTTGTGCCCAAAACCCACCAGAGAGTAGAGAAAAATATCACAAAGAAAGTTCATTAATTTCCTTTGAAACGACGACGATGGGTCTCTCTTATAGACAAGTGCTCACAATCCTATTGTTCTTCGCCATTTTCTTAGCTTCTTCCCAGCTTGGAGCCACAAGGTCACTGCAGAGAGAACAATTCCAGTCCCTGAGGGGGATAGTGCCACCACCTGGTCCCAATCCATGCACTTACGTCCCGAAACCGGGTTCAGGCAGGTGCACCTAGCCAGCTGGCCTTGCTGCATGTGCTCGCAACCCCTGCATGGTGGACGTACGTAAATGGTGATGATCAGCTAAGCTGGAAATGATTAACTTGATTTCACTTTTATTAATTATATATCTTTTTTTTTTTTTTCTTCATGTACTATCTCAATTTTTATTTATTTTTTCTTGCCTGGTTACAACCATATCAAGTAAGATTTGGTTGTACGTATGTACGTCCATGCATCATGCATGCATGTAAGTTGTAACTGGTTGTTTCAACAACATGCACCAAGAGGTTGAGAAACTATAAATAGATAAACATATTTAATTTTAAATAAAAGAATTTCAATATGAAGATCGAAAGGTTAATCTTTGAATTTTGAAAATTGAAACCAATAAAGGAGACAGGATGCACTTGAAGGCGGCTTCCAACGGATTAAGTAAATCCTTTTACTCTAAATAAGGTATATAATATGAATTTTCTCTCAACAAGGCTGAAGAAAAATGAGATAGATCAAAAAGGATATTTAAAAATCAAAATAAAAATGTACTATGAAATATTAATTCCTGCAAACTTTGCAGCAAAATGTACGTGTAGCGAGTGAATTGAGCAAATCAAGCATTTGGGCCAACTTCAATATGTGATCGAATAAGGCATATCATGAACGAGGGCCACGCAAAATTACATCAAATTAATACTCTGCAACTAATAATCCAGTTTATTATTGTCAGCTTGCAAAATCTTTGCTTTTCAAATTATAAAAAAGAAAAAAAAAATGTCGTGTAATTGTTGCCAAATCTGGCTATAACTAATTAATTAAGTTAATCAAATTATTATAAAAATCCACCATTAATCTCATAATAATAACATAAACAATTGTCTAGCTACCACTCATACTCTTAGGACCAATTTATTTTCTGTCTAATTAACTAGAACTAATTAACAATATCCTTTCGCAACAAATAAATCCATACAAAAAATTTCCTAGCTCACACATATATGTATGCAATTCTAACCCAGTCTATAAAGTCAAAGTCATATGAGTAGCAGGGAGCAATGTTTTAAGGGTCTTGCACGCATGAGACAAAGATGAAAATTTGAACGGGTCGATCAAGAAATGCAACTTAATTATACAAATGCACGTGGCACTTATTTCTAGCTACTAAATAAGTTTAGCAAATATTTTTTTGATTCCAAAGCTTAGTATTACAGAAAAATGATAATTTAATCATTCAATTATTATGTTAATACTTTTCATAATCAAGTGTAGGGTTCACAATCTCTCGATAAGTGAGAGATTAATTGAAGAGTTAGATAGGACCTACTCTAGCTACATAAATTAATAACCATTGCCGAGAAATATGCTTACACTATAGTTAATATCCTTTTACTCTAAAGCATGTGAGAATATAATGTTATATATATATATATATATATATATATATATATATATATATATGTGTGTGTGTGTGTGTGTGTCTGTGTGTGATTCTCACATGCTAAGGTGCAGTGTGGGTGAATCTTTCTTTCATCAAATATATATATATATATATATATAATTCTCAAATGCCAAGGGGTGTAGTGGGGTGAATCTTTCTTTCATTAAAAAAAAAAAAAAAAAAAAAAAAAAAAAAAAGAATGATAGATCAAGAAAGACGTAACAAAATAAATTTTAAGAGTATGATAAAGAAGAAAGTAACATAATAAAAGTAACCCAAACACATTTAACATATATTGTTTGGCTTAACAAGTTTACCTCCACCGGCAAACCACTAAGAGAAATTTTAGTAAAGAAAAAATATTCAAAACCTAAAATTTCAATACACCCAATTAAAAAAAAAAAAAAAAAAAATCGTAGTGCGTTCTCTCTGTCTCTCTGTCTCTCTCTCTCTCTGTCTCACTGTAGTAAAAAAGGCGGAACAAAGGTGCTTTTTAAAGAGGTTCAACATCGGGTAGTGCAAGATCAAACGTAGTGCAAGATCAATCCGACATGACTTTGTAAACGCCAGTCATACTACACGACAAAAGTATATTTGTATTTAACTTTCCGAATTTCTTTCGAAATTATATATATATATATATATATATATATATATCGCAATGTATAACAAAATAATAACAATTCAACGGATCTCAAAAATATTGAAAGAAAAGAAAGAAAAATCATTCAATTTTTAGACATCCAACTCTTATTTTCCAAAATAAAAAATGATATTTTCTTAAATGCTAATAATGAATCCAGATTTATTCATTATCTCTCTTTCTCTCTCCTAAATAAAAAATAAATTAAAAAAAGTTAAAAAAGGAAAAGAAAAAGAGAAAGAGAAAGAGGTAAAGAGAGAAATGACTCATCCACCACCATTTTCATTGTTGACCTTCATCTTCTTCTACCTGTTAGGAGATCTCCTACAACAAAGCCTGCTCTCCCTCCGACGCAGGTTCCATCCCTCCTACCTCCTCTTCAATTTTTTTTTAGATAAATGAGATTTTTTTTACCGACAAACTATACTATATATATATTACACACCTTTCATCTTTCCACTGAACTTCATCAACTCCCTCGAGCTCCAATGCATAATATCTTCCCAACTCGTCTGCATGTTTTCAACCAAACAATCCCACAAAATCTCCTGCCAAAATCCTCTTGCTAAACCCACATTAAAATAAATTTTTTTTTTTTTTTTTTTTTTTTAAAAAAAAAGGTGGTCTCCCTTCTATACAACTTTTGCAGAAAACACGTACAAATTTACATCCCTACTATAACCCCACTTCTACATTCTCTCCCCTGTTACTAAGCTATATATATATAGCCATATATAGAAACCATGCAAGCTTCCACCAATTGACTTGAGGTAATCTCCTCATCTTCATCTTCCCGCAAGACCTCTCGTTTCCGTTCCTCTTAGACCCACGCTATCAAAATATTTTGGGAGATAAATTAAGATCGCCTCAATCTGGGCGTCTGCATCTAGCTACTTCGCCACCAGCTCGTGGGAGCCCCTACCGCCAATGGTCCACGCGCCGAGGAGATTCCGGTGTTCAAATCATCCCCTACCGCCAATTGGTTTCTAGCGTACCCTGTGAGAGTTGTTTTGTTTTGTGATATATGAAGTTGAATACTTGCTTTCCATTTCGAAGGAAAATCTCTCAAGTATGATCTCATTGTCGGGCTTATGTTTGTTTTATATGGTGTTTACCTCATCGGAAGAAAGGAAATGAGGTTATTTTCTAGGAGAAACAGACATGTTTCCTCATTGTTCCAAGATATATATTGTCTTCTAAGTTAGATTCAGAGTGTGTTAAATATTTTCTGGCTTTCCTCTTTTCCTCACTAATATATATATATATATATATATATATATATATATATATATATATATATATATATAAAGCATTCTTATGTCGGGCGGTATATAGCCTAATTATGTGTCTTGAGAGTTTTTTTTTTAATTATTATTTTAGAGAAATGCTAAGAATACTAAATTTTTTACTAAGTGTTGGGTACCAAAATGATATGGAGCATTTTCATTGGACATTATCAAAACAATTAACCAAGAGAAATGCTGTAAAATACTAATGAATAAGTTCCATATCATTTTGATATTCATTTTTTTTGTAAAAAATTTGGTACCCATAACTTTTTTTTTTGCAAATTTTATATATCCCAAACCATCAGGTGATAGATAAGTGTTTGTAAGATTTTGAGGTTTGGGGTACTCTTTGTGCTTTGGATCAAGATCCACTAGAATTTTAAAAATTCCAAAATTACGGAATTTAGGCCGTTTCTTACAATATCGAACGGCTTGAAAAATATCACCTATTAAAGATGTGTCATGTTACCAGGCAATAAAAAGAAATTCATTTCCAAAAAACTTCTTTATTTTTGTATAAACATTTTTTTTTTCCAAAAAATCAAAAGACAACTTTTGGCACAAAGCCTTTTACAATATCGACGTGATTAGGTTTTTTTGGAAATCGAAGTGATCGTTGTTTATAAAGGTATTAGTCAGTAATCGATTGTTGTTTGACAGATTGTAAATCAGTACTTGATCGAAAATAAGCAAGAACCTAAGATCGATGAGTAGAAATCCCGGGGCAATATAAACTCAACATATATATATACATCACATGTAATGATAAAGGAGAGGCCACACAAGATTCTTCTTCTTTTTAGTAGATGAATGACATTTTTATTGAAGAAAACACATTGTTACAACTTACAAGCACCAAATCCAATTTGAAAGATATAATTATGCAAAGCAATTATTATGGTTTCTTCATTGCAACTTCTTTTAGCAAAACAATATCGGTTTGTCTTTGTTGAACGATTTGGTGATTTTCTGTAGAGAAGACTCCATTGTAATCTTCTGTTCTTTTCGGTCCTTTTTGCTGTGTGCATGCGTCAAGAGGGGACACCATTTTGGTTTATGTGGAAGCCATAAACCATTGAAGAGTTTTGGGTCCGACCAAAACAAAGACAAACCCTAGAAGTAGGCGATAAAAACGTTGGAAGTGGAAATTGGAGACTAAAACCCTAGCTAATCCTATTAGCACTTAACACAAATAATACTATGTAACATTAAACCAGGACTTAACGTCCCGCGCTTTGACGGAGAATTTAGAGGGGTTATTTCGAGTCATTTCACTGTTCAAATTTAAAATTGTTATATCTAACGGTATAAATGATGTCACATCATTTAAATTTTTTAAATGACATGCTAACATATTTACACAGTTAGATATAACAACATTAAATTTTAATAATAAAATAACTTCGTTTTATTTCTGATCAAAGATGATCTTATTACGGGATATAAGAGGTTGGATGAGGTGCCGAAGGTGGTGCAAGAACCATCTTTTGTGACTCCTGCGAAGGAGCCGCGTTGTGAGGCACAAAGGCGCTTTCATTGGTTGATGAAGCGGGGATAATCGGATTGGGTGCCGGTGGTGGTACAAGAACCCTCTTTTGTGACTCCAGCGAAGGGGCAGTGTTGTGTCCAGCGTCGGCTATTTCATTGGTTGTGGAAGGGGGGATGTATGTGGCCGACATGGATGCCGATGGAGGTGCAAGAACCACCTTCCGTGACTTTAAAGAAGAAGCAGCATTGTGACTCACGAATGCGCTTTCAATGGTTGTTGAAGGGGGGATGTATGTGCCCGGATCGGGTGCGGAGGGAGGTACAAGAACCAGCTTCCGTGACGCAGGCAAAGGAACCACGTCGGGGCTTTGGCTGTAGGCGGCGAAATTGAGCACAGATAGAGAAACTGCGCCTAAGACATATGCGTGCATGATCATGCTCAACAGGAAAAGCACTACTACTTTGATGATCACTACATGAAGCATATTTACTTGTCGTCTGTCCTTGTTGTGGACGTCCTCCGAATTTATAGGGAGATAACCTGAAGAATTTCTAACAAAATTACATGCATGCCCTCACGTGAACAGAGATATGTTTCTGCCAAATAAAGACAAAGGAATCTACATTCTACAATGTAATTGTCTCTTTGACCTTAATTTGAATTGTCACCGGCGTAAGACAGCCTATGTGTCTTTGACCTTTGAGTTGTCTCTCTAACATGTTAGTCTTTTGACTCCAAGCGTTGGCTCAAAGTGATCACAAAGGTTTTAGTAATTTTGGTGGCATCTTACTTTATCTTTGTGAAGGAGTCGCTTTGTACGGATTTAAAATTTACTAGATAGGGGTGAAAATGCAAAGGGGGACCCTTCTATTTTTTAAAAAGTACATCTTACCCTCCAAATTTACATTTTTGGTTCCGTCCCTCTTAGTACATGTAATGGTCCTACCTTGAAGAAGTTTCTTGTCATTAAAAATAAAAGAGAAATTATAAAAATCATTATTCATCTTATCTTTCTCCCATCTCCATATAGTGGATAGAAAAATCTACCATTATATTTGGAAAAGAGATGGATGGGAAATGGGTCGAAGAATGATGTGTAACATATATGCCTTTAAAAAAAAAAAAAAAAAAAAAGTGTTAATTCATGTGGTACGTTGTATATATAAAGAGTCAAGGTCACAACATTTCATTTCAGATGCACAAGAATAGATTCTACATTTCCCTTTTTATAAATTATTAAAGAAGAGTTGAATAAATTCCCAAAAGGAAGGAAAAGGAAGAATATTTCTTTGAAGTGATCACTGGTTTCGTAAAGGTATACAAATCTCTATAATATTTTATATGGAATTAATTAGGAATAAGAATCTCACTAATTAAACAACATTAATCTAACTACAACTCACCCTCCAGTAAAAACAGGAAACTCAGCTGCAGAATATATAGCAGCTCAAGTCAAACACTGCAACTCAGCTCCAGAATCCTTGCGTTTTACAACTCCGGCAAACAGAAATCAAAATGGTTCAGGATGAGAAAAGAATATTCTCGTCCTTAATTAATTTTATATTAGTTGGCCTAAAGTCAACACTCATTTTAATTTAATTGAATTGCAGTGAACAGCAAAGACATTTCTATAGAAGTTTTACTAGAAATCTATCAAAAATATTCATGCAAATTAATCGGATGTAAAAATCCTATGTGCCCGGATGATTTTTTTTTAGGTTGAAAATATTTTTTTTAGGTTGAAAAAATATTTTAGGTTAATATTTATTTTTTTAACAATAGTTAACCTAGCTAGCTATAGCTAGGATTCTGGGTATATGAACTTTAATGGAAATTAATATATAATTCTCTATATTAATGGTCAGTGACGAGTGCGAGGTTGGTTGGCGTACGTACGTTTAGTTATTCTATGCGAGCAGGATTATAATATTTATCAAATAATTGGATATGCTGATCAAATATTTAGATATGCGCTGATCAAGAATATTAAGGCATTTTCCATGCAAATGATGCAATCCCTTTTTCTCTTCCCTTTTTCTCTTCAATTAATATTAAATAAAATGAAAACACGAAAAATTAAATAAGACAAGTAAATATCGAAAAAGGGAAAGGGCCTTCATTGCTTTATTTGTACGTAGGGCCCACCGCCGTCCACGTACTCTATCTAGAAGGCAGGTTAATTAATTATATGAAAGTGCTAAAATTCATCTACGAGCTGATCTTTAGTATTATAAAATAATTAATAAAAAAGTGCAAAATTCTCTATTATATCTTCTATTTTATTTAAATTTAAATATAACTTTTCAAAGAGAGAAAAGGAAGAGAAAGAGGAGAGAGAAGGGAGAGAATTAAAGAGAATTAAGGGAGAAGGGAGAAGAAAAGAGAAATAAATTATTTTATTTTGAAACATTTGTTAAAGCGATTATAAGCCATATAAAGAGTTTGTTCGAGATGCTTTGAACACTGACATTGTTAAAATAGTTAAAATAATATCTCCCTAGTTAAAATAGCTACTGTAGCTCAAGATTACATCATTTATTAGTAAAAAAATAATGTTGTTCTTTGTCTTCTTTATAAATAGTAAAAAGAGATTAAAAAAATATTTTAAATAAAATAATAAAGTTGATAGCTAAAACTCATATATGCCCCTTTGACTCTCAACAAATGCTTCAAAATAATTTAAGTACTGCTACGGATTTGTCTTATTAGGTGCGGTAAAAAAGATAAATGATAAAAATTATTTTTTCAACGGTCTTTTAACTATTTTCGTATAATAAATGAATAAATCTACTATTGAATTTGTATAGGACCCATATAAATTCACAAATCTAATGATAAATTAATTAAATTTGCAAAACTAAATAGTTAAAAGATAGTTGAATGAATAATGTCTCTCTAAAAAAAAGGGAAAACTTTACTGAAAATCCTAAAACTTTCACCTGTTTTGAAATACCCTACATAAATTTCAAAATCTCTTAATTTAGTCCTCTGAACTTTCAATTGCTCTCAATTTGGACCCTTCCGTTAATTTTAGCCGTTAAAAATTAAAAAAAAAAAAAAAAAAACCAAAATATCCTTGATTTTTGTTTTTTTTTTTAATAAAAAAACGTTTTGGAAGTTGGAATTTTATACAAAAGTCAGGGGTATAATGTCATGTGACGTTTAAAATTTGACGAAGGTGTCAAAATTGGAATCAATTGAAAGTTCTGATGACTAAATTGAGAGATTTTGAGGTTTAGGAGGATATATATTTCAAAACGGGTGAAAGTTCATGGGTCTTCAGTGAAGTTTTCCCAAACAAAAAAAAACTAGAGCACAAGTGTAGTAGTTTTTTAGTGGTCAAGATCTAATTTTAAGCTTTTGATTATAAGGAGGAGAGAGAAAATAAGGTTAAATCTAAACCATCAAAAAAATTACAGCGCGCACCTATGCTCTAATTTTTTTACGGCATCTAAGCTTCCTACAGTAAAAAAATTTCATGTAGCATATTAACTCATTATTTTAATGATTTCTCTCTCTATTATCTATTTATCTTCAATTCATCGTCTTCCTTCATGAGGTTGTAAACAAAATAACATATATCTCAACAACCACGAGCTTCACTTCGGCCTCATGAATTTGGCACGTAGTCTTAATTTAGTATCATTTTTCATTTCTACAAGCATTTCAAGCTCTTTTACTCGCATAGAAAAAAAGTATTTGAAGCTCTTTTCTTTTCAAGAAAATCATGCATTCCTTTAATTAATTAGTTTCATGACAATAAAAACTCTCCGGACATTGGCTTGCCTCTTGGTCTACCCAATACAATTAACTACATCGATCACTTAGTCTTACCAATTACTTAGCTTGATTCCTGAATCTTGTTTTGAAGTTCTAATTGGTGTTGTGTGTAAAATTTTGAACGTGTTGAATAATAAGTATAAAATTAAATAAGTCAACCTGAACTCAATTTATTTAATTAAATAGATCATACCCTTCAACCCTAACCTGTTATAATACATTCATGTTGAATTTAAAAATCGTGTAAGAAATTGACAACCTTAACTAACCCCATGTGTTGACCGTAAACCGTTCATCGGTCCTATTGAGCTTAATTTGGGCA
>NW_028290473.1:0-2500 GCF_965113065.1 Corylus avellana
AGTAGCCTTTTTAGTGCTAGCTGAACGTAAAGTAATGGCTTTTGTGCAACGTCGAAAGGGTCCTGATGTTGTGGGATCGTTCGGATTGTTACAACCTCTAGCAGATGGTTTGAAATTGATTCTAAAAGAACCTATTTCACCAAGTAGTGCTAATTTCTCCCTTTTTAGAATGGCTCCAGTGGCTACATTTATGTTAAGTCTGGTCGCTCGGGCCGTTGTACCTTTTGATTATGGTATGGTATTGTCAGATCCGAACATAGGGCTACTTTATTTGTTTGCCATATCTTCGCTAGGTGTTTATGGAATTATTATAGCAGGTTGGTCCAGTAATTAGGAGGCGGCCGTTCGGTCGCCTATGATACTAGGACCAATAGGTAAAAAATGGGTTTGTGCCGCAGGTGTTGAACGATCTACTCTACACAGGTGTGGGCTTACAGGGCTAGGGCTCATAAACCCTCTCTTTCATTCATCAATAGGGCCCTGGTCGGTAACTTTTCCGGGCCAGGATCGATAAGTGGAAGTCATAAAAAAGAGATGTTTCTCTTCGCACCTCAGATCAAGAGGAAGGGTAGCTTGTCAAGCTGGCCTATATATATATTTATTTATATCTTTATTATATATATTTATATTATTTTATATATAAATAAAAAGATTCGCTGTCTTTTAACCGGCTGTTCTTCTTTGTCAACGCTACTAAAGACCTATAGGTTCGCCTACTTGACTTATGAAAGATAATGAGAATGGGTTATTAAAAAAGGAAAGGCGCTACTTAGCCCTACATTAGTAGAAGTAAGCGGCTGAGTTAGCCTAGCCTACCCTACTAATGTATTGTATAGTAGAGTATAGTATAGTAGGCGAGCGAGTTAGCGAAGACGCTTAGGCTAATAGATAAGAGAGCGTCGGTGCGTAGCCTTCATTCTACTACGCTACGCAAAGGTTACGAAGTAACTTAGCTCGACGTTAGGAGAGTCAAGGGGGAACGCCATACCTACATAGAAGAACCGCTGTTCGCTGACTTTCTAAGGTCTAACCTTTCGCTCCCCTACTGAAAAGGGGCAAAGCCGCTTCGCACCACTGATAGATTACTTAAGATTCAATTCAAAAGGCCCTACTTAGTTTCGCAAGCCTTTGTCATTGTTAGTCAACTAAGTAGGGCCCGAGGCCCCCTGCGAATCCGTAAATATGAGGAGCATGCCGCAACAAAAGGATGGTCCCCTATGCATTTCATTCTTTCTGGAAGGGAAAAAATAAAAAAGTACCCCCATCATGGTGAACCTCTCCTTGTGATCGGGATGAGGTAGATGCCTCCCGGCCGGGGGGCTGATCGAATCGGAGTTTCCTTAGGTAGCCACCGACCTACAGTTATCCTTAAACTTCCGTGCTTGGTGGAGAAGAAGCGAACAAAGGTACGCTCGCTTGCTGTCTTGTTCTCTGCCGCGAACTGGGATCGCTCGCCAGCTAGGTCAGATTGGAGCAAGATTTTTTGAGAACAGATTACCCATCTTCGGGGACAAGGGGCGGAACGACCTCTCGATCTACTTACTGCAGCCCAAGAATAAAAACGTCGTCTAGGCGTTCCCTGTTGCTCCGATCTCCTACGCCTAGGACGTTGTCTGGGCCAAGAGCCATAGTTAGTTGCTGTTTCCATTTGGTTTGGTTGTTTTTTTTTCTTGTTGTTGATACCGGCAAGACCCAGCCAGATGATGTCTGCTGGTTGGTAGTGAGAGGACTCTTAGTACCTGCATACCAAAAAGGGGGCGCCGATTAAAAAACAATCATTTGATTTTGTTTCTTGCTCTCCCTTAGCAGCGGGAAAGGAGTCTATCTATCTGCCTAGCTTTGGTAGATTTCCTCCAACGCAATCCACAGAAATTCCACGAATCCCTTGGTGGATAAGTCCGACGACTCAGCAGCAGTGCGGAATTGAGTTTATCGTCCGGTGGATCTGATCTATAGTTAGGGGGCAATACATACCAAAAGGTTCGAAGAAGGAACGCGCATAAGAGTATATAACCAACCCACCCTTCTGTATAACCTATTCACATTAGTGAAGCGACTGGATGCATAAGGGAAGTGCACGTTTGTGAGACCTTAGTCGGGATGCATAGGGAAGTAAACCTACGAGCACGGAAGAGCGTGGTACCGCTGCCCCTCTCTAAGTAAAGGTAAAGTCTCTCCTTCAGCTAGAATGTAAGGAAATTGAAAGAAGCGCGGAAAAGGGTCAAACGCGGTTGCTAGCATCGAAGAGAGCCGTCATCGACGATAAAGTGGGAGTTCGGACTTGGCGAACGAGCTCTTGCCGCGGGAGAGGAAAGCGGGGCAGGCAAAATAACCATTCCGGTGGTTGATAGTGGAGCAAAGGCTGGATAAAACATGGATAGGCATGCCTTATCATCCAAAAGGATGTAGAAAGAGGAAGGGCTCGCGGGGTCGATCCCACATCTCATAGATAGGAGGAATACCAGGGATGATAAGGGATAATTAACTCTACAGCTCACAG
>NW_028290473.1:10000-20000 GCF_965113065.1 Corylus avellana
TGCATAGATAGATTGTCCTTGGGTTGAGAATCGGTGTGCAGCGCTACAGCTTGAGTATCGGCTTCTCTCCCAGGGCTCACTAGCCTCAGCGCGCTCCTGCACGGCGCTACCTCTGTTTCATGGAGGACACATTGTCACCTCATGAGTTAGAAGTGTTAGCGTCATCAAACTATTTCCCCTTCGCTTATGGCCACTTCTGTGATCACTCTTTGGATTGAATGACCGTAATAAGCTTAAGACTGCTGCTCTGAAAAACCAAAGACTGAACTTTTGCCTTAACGCGCAATCGAACGCGCCTACATAGGTTGTGATGGGTCAGCACTCCCCTGGCTTTGACACATCCTTTATGTCATTCTATTTCGGATGTTAAGGAACTAGCACTCAGTCTTCTCAAAGTCATTATCTAGTAACTCTGAGGTGGGACAGAAGCTATCCTATGCTCATCGCTCGCTTCGCCTCATTGATCCTTTCCACGGGTCTTGTCATGAGCTTAGCTAGGCATAGGGCTCCGGGCAACCGAATGATTTAAGTGGGCTGGCAGGGAGTCAACATGGGGAATTGCACCCTGGGCTCGATCTACTTAACCTACCCCACCTTTAGCCCTCGGTATCATCGGCTTTAGCTTTTTTACCTACCCCATAGCCCTCCTTGCCCCAGCGCTCGGGAATCCATTCTTCCATAGTAGCTTGCCGGAGTGCATCATCAGCCTTAGAAATTTGAAATTCATCCCGGAGGCTTAAACCTATTCATCTATCCTTTCCATCCCTCGCTCCACTCTTCTCGGAAAAAGGTTCTCGTTCCCATGAATCCCGATCTGCCTGGCATCGATAGTGATTGATCGAATTCCTACTCCGGTGCTGAGAAGCTTTTAAGTTTTCCTTATCTCCTGTGCCTGATCCCTGTAACCCTTTGGATGACCTTCTATCGTGCACATGTCCATCGGTCCCTCAACCCCTTACTTAAGAGTTCAGTAATCCCGGCCCTCGCTCGAATTAGAGAGTAGTATGGGAGTGATATCTGGATCCTCACTTTTCGTCCCTGTCCATTTCTCTTTCCGTATCCATTGTTGGGTGGGTATCAATCTATCCGTTCCCAGCCATCTGCTGTCGACCTTCTTAAATATTAATAAAGAAAAGGAATGGACCTATCCGTAACTACAGGAAGAAAGAAGGCGAGCTATTACAACTTCATGCAGTCAAAGCTACTAATGCCACTTACAGCTAAAGCAGGCTGCTACTACTTACAGCTAATGAAGACCCTGGGAACTCGGGCACCGAAGGTGCCCTTATCGTCTCAGTTTGATGTGATCAAGAAATTGTCGTAGGTAGAAGAATGTGCGACCTATACGAGTCCGGGTCAAGTCGTTGTACCGTCACCGCGGTGACTTCCCTCTGAGTAATTGCTAGCTAACTTTAGCCTCTTCTCCTCCTCGCAGCCCACCCACCGCCCTTCTCGCGTAAGGGCTGAGCTTCTTTCATTCGTCAGTATGGGTAGGTAGAGTCCTTTGCTCGTATGCTTGTACTATAGTAGCACCAGTCTTTCTTTTTCGTGCACATGAAACGGAAACCCTAACTGATACTACCCACACGGTGATCAAAACTCTTCCTTCCCCTACTGATAAGGTTCCCATTACTCAAGAAGGCAATTGATTGGCACATGAACGAAGCTGTAACGGAGCATGTACACGACGATCAAACATGGCTCAGCTGCCTGTGATAGGAAAAAACAAGTTGATCAGATAGTTCGTGCGAGGCATTTCCCGCCTCGTGTTTGATCTTTTCCCTTGCCGTGTAGGTCAAGCTAGAAGAGCATCATTGGACCGACAGCTGACAAGCAAACCTTCCATTCTTATGTCTACATCGCTTCTCTCTTTCTCGCGTTGACCGGACAAAGGTTTCGAATGAGCATCCCATGGGACAGCCATAGCTTGAACCTTCCTTCTCGCAGTCAGCTATGTAACTCAGGCAGCAAAGGTTCGAGCAGGATGGCGGTTAGTCTTCCTCCTCTCTTTCGGGTGGGCGGCGGGAATAGCTCTTCTAGCATCAGCATGGATTGACCAGAGACTGGGAGTAGTCGTCATGTTTGTCCATAGTAGTCATCCAGCCAGCAAGGGAAAGACCACTTAGCGCAGTGGAATAGGAAAGAGAGCGTCGAGCACAGCTTTCGCAGCAATCCTTTTTCGTTTGTTGGGAGACTGAAAAGGGCTTTGTCAAGCAGGCATGATTGTCACGTCGATCGAAAGTTGAGAAATCCTATCTCCGGGGCCCCCACTTTAGGGCTATCTTTCACCGTTGACAGACATGGTTCAACGTGACAGGTACGATTCCTCAATCAATGTAGATGACTCAAGGTTGTTGTTTTCGATCTGGTATGGGGAAGGAGAACAGAGCTTTCAATTAAACATTCGTGTGAGTCTAGCTTGGGAATTGCCCTGTCTTTCTCATCTCGATCTGGGTAAGGCTTCGCTTCGCTATTCATATGGGTGGTGGATGGGATAGAGAAGAGAGCTTCAAGCAGCAACCGCGAACAGCCATAGCAATCCTTTCCTTCTGCCTTGTCCTTCTTGATTGACAGTAGCAGGGTCTTTCTCTGTAGGCCCATTCCTGTGCTTTTCACATCAAGTAGGTCTCGATCTTGGTACCGGTAGTAGCATCAAAGAGCTTTCCCTTCTTTTAAAAGGGAAGTTCAGCAAGATAAAATCAACAGAAAATACTTCTGACTTCCCCCTTTTCATTCTGCGAACCAGAACCATGAATCCTTCTCAAGCCCTCACTATTTCACTCTGTCAAAAAATGCCCCAAAACAAAAGAAAGCCTCTGGCCCTCGGTTGACGAAGAAAGAATGAAAGAAGAATCTTGCCAAATTGAGGGGTCAAATACCTCCTATCATGGAAATCCCAGAACAAGAAATCCTTTCGAGAACCGATGGGCATGACACTGATCTTCCCATTTTCAGAGATCGAACAGAAGACCTCTGGTATCTGCAAGTCCAATCAGCGTATCCAGGAACTGAACAAGAACCCGTAGTTCCTTTCAGATTGCAATCCCTAAGGACGAACCCATGGGATCTGAGGAGCAGTGTAAACTTTGTTGGTGCTCATAACCCAGAAGCTGATAAATGGGAGGATTGGACAAAGAGAGTTGTTAACTGCAGTCGATGGAGGAATAAATTATAAGAAGTCAATCTCTTGCAAGCCATAATCAACACCACAGTGGATCATCAGATTAACAAGCCACTTCTTCATGCCCTCGTCGAAATTTTTTGAATCCGTATACGAATACTTTCGTTACGCTTTTTGGTGAAGTGACTTTCCTTGTTAATCTGATGAGGATGCAAGAATGCTTGGGTTCCCTTAGGGTGAAGATATTGCTCATTGTGTGGAAAGAGATCTGAGTCCAGAGGAGAAGGATACTGTTGAAAATTACTGAAGGCAGGTGGAAACAAGCCTAAAGGGAAATTTGTTCGGCCAAGAACCGTTTTTTCCCTCTTCAGTCTTTGATTGAGGTCTACGATAAGGACATGAGTGAGGAGGCTTTCGCAGCCTTCGTATTGTATTTGATTTCACAAAACATTATACCTTCTCCACCTGGAACTCGTAATTTATAAAATTATGTATTCATCACAGTTGCAAGATTGCTGAATCAAAGAAATATTTGCTGGGCTAGCACTGTAGTGGCCCAACTCTACATGGGGTTATCAGAGTATGCTACAGAGCTCAGAGATAGGAATCTTCAAATTGCTCCGAAATCTCCTGGATCGGTGCTCGATTTATATGGGCCGTTTTGGCTTCTGATTCTTTGGGCTTACGAAAGATTTCCCCCAGTAGCCCCTCGTGTTACATTGGAGGCAGAGGAAATGAGAAATAGGTCCAGGGCTGAGAAATATGCAGATTTGACCCCACCCACATTGAGTACAGGAGAGTGCTTTAAGATCCTCATTGTTGAGGAAATCTTAAAATGGAGGCCTTACCGCGAAAAGGTATTCTTTTGGGATAAGGATGAAAATGAAATTATTTACTTGCCCAGTGGTCACATAACCAGGAAGTGTTTTTGGTTCTTGAGAATGCTCACCCCCTCTCATATTTTTTGAGTGCCTCGGAAGGATCTCGGACGTGGTCTCATGGAAAAGTTCCGGTGACTTTGAAGCCCCCGTTCATTACAGTGTATAAGCCTCATAGGGTTGCGAAGCAGTTTGGGTTAGATCAAGTAATCCCTTACCCAATAGCAGAATCGCTCACTGATGTCAGGTATACGTTAAGTACTTATTTCAAGTTAGCCCCCTCTTCTACAGATATTTTTATGCCCAGCCGGAGGGGAAGAATTCATTTTTGTACAAGAGGTACTTGGCAAGTTGGGTCCCTTTCACAAGAAAGAATTGATGAGGTGGCCGATTATCTCAATCGTAGAGATAGATATATGGCTGGTAAAGAGGCTGTTCCAGGTCTAGAAGAGGAGGGGGGTTAAGGGGATAGTGAGGCAACTGAGTCACCTTTAGCCAGCGGATCCGTGCCCGGGGAGGCTTTTTCACTTTTTGATCTTCTAATTCTCCAACCCATATTTCTATCTCATCTGCACAGGAACCACTAGAACAACAAACCACGTGCATTCTTCCACCATGTCTCTCTTGGAAACACAGCCAGTCAAGTCACCACACGACCGGCATGGCGCCCTTTTTTGCGCTCCTGACTAAGCGAGACTCATTGCAAGAGCTGCTTTATGCATCTATTAGATCAAAAAGATCCAGTTACCCTCAGGCTCCACTTGACAGGCTTTAAGGCAGTAGTGAGGAACTCTGTACTCTTGATAGGGTACCGAAAAGAGAACTCCTCGAATCACAAACCTATGAACTGAACGATGTTACCGCAACGGGCTAATTCCTGCGAATGCGAAGCGTTACTACTTGAAGAGGAAGACCTTACCAAAACCAAGAACCAACGGGAATCAGTATGCAAGGCAGGCTCAGGCAAGCTAGTTCCTCGTAAGCGAAGCGATAAAAAGACAAGCAACTATGAGAAGGGGCTTGCCAGCTAGGAAGAAAACCAACCTGACAGGCATGCCAGCCAAGCAAGCCAAGGTTTGGAACCCTACTATATAGGTTAACGCCCGTTCCTCTCCCTCGCTAGCCTCCTTCGCCGTGCTGCCATCCATCCACTCGACTATCCCGCTCGCCTAGACATGCTACTTCGCCTATCCCACTCGCACACTCGACTAGACATGGGACAACTCGCCTGCTCGCCTATGAATGATGCTCTACCTCGCTCGACTTGCACTGCGCATCTCGTCCTCCACCTCCGAAATCTTCATACGGAGCAACAGTATGTCGAAGACCAGATCAACCAGATCGTTCTGGTTTCTCCGTAGCACTTGACCATCATCCACGGCCATACCTACTCTTCTGGCCTTCCACTGGATCTGCCAGTAGTTACTGAGATGTTTCAGCTAGGCAGCCCGGCGGGAGAAGTACTGCTCCTGGTAACTTTCGTCACTGACCCGGGGGTCCTTGTGGATCCATTATGATCGACGTTCAAATTCTATTGTGAAGAGGGAAACAGTGGTATGACCGATATTCGACCCAAGGCCTTTTATAGTGAGGAAGACTCGTGCCAACCATGATTTCATTACTATGATTGCTATCTTTTCTCGATCAGTGTGTCTGACAACGAATGACAGGTTCATTTAATTAAGTAATCATACGAGATCAGTCCTATTTTTTCGTAATGATATGGTCTTGACCATCGGGATTCAAGCGAGGTGTTACATCGATCATTTCTTTTTGTTTCTATTATATATTATATGGTCAGAGTTTGTCCTCGGCGCTTTTTTTCCACGGGGGGCCTATTATACTAAGGCGCATTGGATAGATTAATGATATGTTCCTTCTTTCTTTCTGATGTGGTAAGCCGGCAGGTGGGAAGATCTTTTTCTAAATCCTTTCAGTTCCAGGTGGAAGTCGTCAATAAGCTCTAAAGGTGGTAAAGTCAATCTTTGTTTCTGGATAGCGGAAAGGGCGTACGGCGGGAGATACAGAATATAATCCTTCTTATTCGGAGTCGGAGGGCGAATCAAGCAAGCGCTATTGAAAGTCGTAAGTGAAGGAAGTAAGTAAAGCTGTAAGCGATCTATCTCTTCTCCTTTAAAGCGAGAAGTACTAAAGGTAAACTCGGACCTTAAACTAAAGCCAGGAGACAGATCCGAATACTGAATACCCACACTCGAGGAACAGGCCAACGTAGCTTACGGGGAAGGGCTCGCTCCCGTTTGACCAGGGGGTGAATGGGGTCCGCTCCGTTAGCGGATTGCTACCATGTCCAATGGCCACTGGCCATTTGAAAGATGAATCTCTACCTTTTGAATAAGGTGCCTAGCCTTAGCGGATTCCTCCTTCTAAGAGGGAAAGTGCTAAGACCGCTAATGCCGCATCCACAGGATAAGCATTCATTTACCTTTCAATACCTTTCAAAGAGCGTTTATCCCGCAGCATCTTAAGTATGCTACAAAGAAGCATGAAAGGGCTATGCGCAATCAAGACATTCAATAGCAAGCGCCATCAACAGACATGGAAAAAGAGCAAGCCAAGACTTTCACAAGAAAGCTGGACTTGGTGGGTAAAACCTCCCTTGGGTACGAAGGTAAGCCATAAAAAGCAAGGGGCTAAGCGGGTATTCACTCCTCCCTTGCCGCTACTACCAGCTCGAGGCCTATTGTCCACGAAGGCTGATCTCTTAACTGGCTTTGGAAAGGCATACCTTGACTATTCGAAGACAATGGATTGGTTCTCTTACAGTTCAATTCCAGGTGAAAAAGAAAGCCAATTACTCCTTCAAATATTCATTGCCTCTAGTTCCGACTTAAGAGTTAGACTAGGCGATATATTCTTTCTTGCGCAAAGCCTCTCTCCTGATCTTGATAGCACGGGAAAGAGACTTTTTGCGATGAGGCCATGCAAGGAAGGCTCTTTAATTAGCATTACTGCCTCTTTGCTTTGCACTCGCTACCTTGTGGCCATACCCAGAAAAGGGCCTTTGCCCAGTTATTTATTCTTATTCCATTAAGAAGATAAAAGTAAAATCACTTTCACAAAGCGAAGGAACATTGCTTACAACTCAAAAGGACGGGATGTTAATATGTTAGGCTAAGGCACCTCTCATCACAGCACGTCGAAAGCATGCCATCAAATTCATTATTGAAAGCCTTAGAGCAGTAGCACGCACAGGGATAGTCTTCCTTCTGATCCCAAGGAATGCGCGTCTGGTGGTATCATCGTATATAAGATCACGGCTGCATTGGATGAACTCCAGCTCTCGGCATCAAGACCGACAAAGAGCCTATTGGACCTAGCAAGGAAAGAAAGTCGCAGAAGGGGCGTAGCGGGCAACTAGGGGTTCTCGAGACTATTCCTAGTGTCAGTTTATTAAGAAAGTAAGTGTTCAGTTATCGTCTTCATGGAAATAGTAGTATATGCCGCAAATGGTCTGCTAAAGCTAATGTCCTCTGCTCATCGAAATCGAAGAGGGACATTCAAATAGTTAATCTATCCCACTAGCTCAAGTCCCACTGCTCTTATTCCGCTAATGCCAGGAGAGCTTCTAAAAGGATATCCCTCTGGAATTGCAATTGGAGAAAGGGGGCTTTGGGGCATTCTCCCCGTAGATGCTGAGAATCTTGCAAAGAGCCTAGTTGTACTACCAGCAGCCTAATTCCCATCTCCGTTCTATCAAAGGCATGAAGTGAAGGAGGTTACTGCGGTTATTCCGCCAAAAGCTAGGCCAACAAGCCCAAGGTGAGACAGCCCTGCTAACTCGTACTCTTCTTTTAAAGCCCTAGGATCGGATTCAATAGTAGCTGAGTCAATAGCTGGGGATTCCTTCTCCCTCAAAGCCTATTCTGATTTACTTTTGTCCTCGGGATTCTTTTTGGCATAAAGCCTACCACCCTCACATGCAGGGGATTCGATAACCCGGTATTCTTCCTCCTCATGGACAAAATCGGATGCTTAAGCCAATAAGGTTGCACCTCTGTCTACCCTCTTATTTTACTATGCATATGGATCTGGGGTAGTGCTAACTAATCCTTCTTGTTCTAACTCTTCTCTTTCTCTCTGCTTTGACTATGGGGATACCATGCCCATTACGGGTGTCAAAGAGCGGATGCTGTCCATCTTCGGAGGAAGGATTTGCTGCTAAGACCGGATATGCCGAATCTGAGCTGAGAGATGCTAGGTCTCGTCTAAGCCCTTCTGCGGATTCTCAAGCAACAGCAAAGAGAACAGGGGATTGCCCACTAAGAGCCCATCATTTACCCGAGCGAGATTGGACAGTTGCTCTATCTGCTCTCGAATCGGATTCTGTTGAAATAGGCGAAATGGCCCTTCCCCTCTTCGAATCTGAGATGATAGTTACCTTTCTAACTGCGCATTCTTCCTTCAAACCTTCCACCAGCAGTTGATTCTCAAGCAGCCGATTCCTCCTGCTCTTCTGGGGCATCTATATAATAATAATATATGTCACTTCCCTCTGTCCATCAATCCTCTTCTCTGCCCTTTTTTATACTATGCGTGGCATGCCTCCTGCTCGTATCTTAACTGGGCAACCTTCTCTTGCAAACAATCCCTTCGTCGCTAACACCGGTTATTTCGAAACAACCTCTGCTCGTACATTAATGCCTTCCTCCAAGAGCTAACTCGCCGGCACTTGGCTGGGGATCAACAACTACTTATATAAGGTATACCACCATCGGCAACTGATTCAACTCTTGGTCACATTCAACCATCAAGAAATCATCCACCATTTAAACGGGTTTTCACTCTTTCCGGCTTAGGTGACGAGATGGGCCTTTCGCTCGGTAATCACTCAAAAAGAAATTACCTTTCGCTTAGTAGCAGCCCGCTACCTTTAAGCTAATCACAAATCCTTACTATCTTCTCTCTTTCTGTTAGAGATGCCTCGTCTCTTTGACTTAAGAAGGGAGGATCGTCTCTCTCGCCTGCGAATCCGTGGCTAGTCATTCCCACCTTCATAGCATAGGAAAGATCCTCCAGTCCGGATCTAATCTAACGGCTATGTGCGGATCGCCTTTCGCTGAGCCGGTTGTGAGATCGATCCCTTCGACTAGGAATTCCGACAAAAACGTATTAAAAGATTGCCTTGCGCTTGGTATTCGTATTCATTGTAAAGCCTTGAGCTACCACCGGATTCCTCTTCCTCCTGAAATGAAAACCTGAAAAGAGCTCTTTCTCGGCATCCGGATTCTCGCCATCCCAGAAGTTGACTTCTTTGCTGGGCTACTAGAATAGGCTATGATTCCTATCTCTCAAGAATGAGAACCAATCTCCTTAGCACAAGCGCTAAGCGATAATAATTCCTTCTTAAATGAAAGTAAAACACGAAAAGAAAATAATTTCAGAGAAGAGTTTACTAGGGAAGGGAATCGTGTACTGAGCTAGATAGCTACCTTATAAAGCTTGAAGTAGGTCGGAAGCTACCCGCGAAAGAGAAGCTACCACAAAGAAATAGGTATAATAGGTAAGGGCGAAGTCATCTGGCAAGGAGTTGATTTGAAGGGGGAATTTCATTCATTAAGTCAGCAAAGCTTGAGGGTAAAAGAATGAGGAAGTAGCAAAAGAAAGACTGATTAGCCCTTACCTGGCAGTTTTCATTATGTGTTCTTTGCCTTACTCTTAGTGTAATAAGGAGGACTATAGCAATAGCTAAGGGTTGGGCTTGTTAAAGAGAGAAGATAAGGAGAACTCCCTTTTTGGAATAAGTAATCCAATCTCCCTCGCGCGAGACATTCTCAATGATGATTCCAGGGTCGGCTTTCGAGTTGAAACTACTTCTTCGACTTCACTTTCGGAATCTTTTCTTTCTTTCACTTAAGCTTTCGAGTACCCTATCTTTCCTTTCTTTGAGTTCCTGCCTTCACCTTCTAGAGCCCCTTGACTTAGTAGGGGGAAGACGACAGAGATTCGATTCCGGATTCGCCCTATCCACCATAAGTGAGAA